>NC_052329.1:16207010-16507010 GCF_016432855.1 Salvelinus namaycush
AACGCAAACCTGGTGGACGACATAGGTGGCATTTGAGATGTGCACAAAAGAGTGTGTATATATATTCAGTGATAGTGGTGAAAATGAACAACATACTTCTGAGCCAGCTCGGTCCACTGGTCCAGCCACTTACACACTGAGATGTCCCTCATGCACGCCTTTCAGGAGAGAACACATTCAGTCAGACATTGGGATTTTGCATGTATTCTGGACATTATACTGTATACATTAAGCACAATATATCAAGTAATGTGCGTGTCTCCCTCACCTCCATGATCTCCAGCAGGGCCTCAGTGACGGTCTCCAGGGAGGAGAGGGTGAAGGTCTCCCTCTCGTAGGACCCGGGGGAGAAGGAGCGGTCGCGGTAGCTGGAGCGGAAGGCGATGACTGCAGCAGACTTGACCTTACTGATGCCAAACAGCAGGTAGAACTTAGGCAGGGAGAACTCTGTCAGGCTCAGCCTCAGGACCTGCTTGGTCTCCTCTGGAAGAGATCATGACAAGAGGAGAAGATGACTTGTTGCTCTTCTGAAAGAGAAACCCTGAATGCTGATATCTATAGCAAATAAAAAGAACACAGAAATATACCTCTATTGAAGCAGTTTCATGGTTCACTAAGTGCTGTGTTTACGTTAGGTCTCTCAATTACATCTTGAATGATCAGGGAATGTATGCCGTTAACTACAGATGGTATATAGTCTGCAGGGTAGATATGGTGTGCTTCCTCACCTCTGAAGTTGAGCTGGGAGCAGGTGCAGAGAGAGTGGATTATGTTGATGACCAGGCCGTGTGTGGAGGCGCGGAGGGACAGGGGTCCGGTGGCCACCAGCAGAGTGACCACGTGGAACAGGTAGGGCAGGTGAGCTGCTACGTCCAGAGAGTTGTTGAAGGACAACATCAGCATGTAACGGGCCAGGATGGCGATGTCATCCCACATCAGGTGCTGCTCCAGGGTGGGCGTGGGAGACAGGCACGTCTTATCGATGATCTTACACATCCGGCCAATCACCTGGTCAGATGGTGTGTGGAGATAACCAATCATTATGAGGTATTGAAAAGGTAGTCAGTGATATGACATCATATACTTTGTGTTTAGAGACAACTTTTTGCTTACTGATGATGTTAACATCAACAGAATGAATATCTGCCAAGGGCAGCATCTGTTTGGGTTATTGTATTTTAAAATCAGTATCCCTAAACAAACTTCAGATGCATTTTTGGATGTTAGCATAATAGGAGGCAGAGAGAAGATGGCAGGGATTAGATGGGTAAGTCAAACATCATTGGCTCAAGCCTCGGGTGACAAATAGGCCAAAGGGACCAGACAAACTACCCTTTGTCCCCAATAGCTGGCCTGTCATGACATCAGTAGTGGCTGGGCTGGAACATGCCAACCAAACAATGCCCACCCTGATGGATCACGTGTACATTAAGACTACTATATCAGAACACACAAACCCTACAAATTACAAATCAAATGTGAAGCTTAAAGTCATTGATTAGTCACTTAAATAGATGTAAATGACTAAGATGGATGCTGTGATACTTCAACTAAAAGAGCACTGTGTTTACCGTTCCTTAGCAAAACATCTTCACAATGATCACCATTCACTGCCATGCTTTACAGTGTCTGCCTTAATAGGAGCGAGGGCCTGGCTTACTATTGTCTGCCTGGGCTCTGAGGGTTTGTGTGTTTCTATCTCAGTAAGAGGGACAATTGGGATAAACAGCTCACAGATGGACATTGAGTTGATGATTCGGTCAGTTTGGATTATGTAAGTGGAGAGAAGTCGTAACTAAACTAAATTGGTAAGTATTAATCAATTTAAATGTAAATGTTGTTTTAGGAGGACATTTTAGATGAATACGTGTTGTCTGGGACAAAGTGTATCTTCATATCATACTAAAACGGTCTGCAAAATAATATTGATAACACAGGAATATGTCTTTGCTTAATCCAAAATTATGATTTAGAAAATCTCTCTTGGGACTGTTAGGCCGTGATTAATATTCTAACCATTTTTTACTAAAGTTTACTTTGAGTTAGTGACATTGTGAAGTTTTTGAGAGGAAAGTGGCCTCCGACCAGAGGGTTCATTGAGGACAAGGACATCATCCATGTTTGGATACAGGGCTTGACACGGGGGAGTACTTGCTGTGTTAGCATGAGACTGACACAGAGGAGTGTTCCCAGTGCAGGAACGCTAGCCTATCCATGTTACCCTGTCATTATTAACATGACAAGAACCTGTTAGCCATTTGTCCATTAAACTGTTGGCCCAGTTAGCATGTGTTAGCCTCATAAACTAGCTAAAAGTGTCGATACCCACCTTGCTGGAGACCAGTTTGACATTCCCTGAGGCCAGAGCCACAGCCGTGTCGGCCATGACCTCAGCCTTGATGGAGCCCAGGCCTCCTGTAGCGCTGGTCTTGATGAAGCTGTCCAACACCACGTCCAGCAGGTCCGTTATCTGAGGGCAGAGGTCACAGGTCACATACAATCTGAGTTGCATTCAGTTGGGCTAAACGTTAGGGACTGTTCAGAAATAAATACATTATGTAGAATTGACAGGTCACAAAATCAGACACAAGGAACTGCCTTTCTCCCCACAGTGCTCACTTGTTCACCACCCCGAAAATATTTAAAAGAAATGGGTTGGGTGTGAAAGATACTCTACCATGAGTTCAGAACATGTTGTTTGTTTTCTATGGAGATAGCTATATTCAGATGACTATATTGCAGTCATCTGAGACAAGCAATGAAACTTTTAGAACATAGATAATGATATTTAGGAAGAACACTTTCAATCCCAGAGTTGTCATTTCGATACCTTCAATAAAAAATAAAAAATAAATGTTTATATTGACAAACACTGGCTATGATTCGGCATGTTGGATTCATAAACCATTCCCTGTGCCTATAAAAATGCAAAAGGTCCCACCCTATCTTCTACCTGACTGCCTCCCATCTCTGTCAGCCTACATTTCTGAGAAAGCCAACATGGGCAGTTTTTATTGGGTTGGAGACATTTAACAGTACATTAAGCAAACATGTGCACTCTAAGATAAGTGTTTGACTAAAATGTAACTAAGTGTCAAACAACTGGTATGTATGCATACGTGAGTGTTTGAGAGCGAGTGTGTGTGTGTGGTGACTCTCACCTGGCCGAGGCTGCCCCAGATCTTGGCCTGTATAGAGGGGTACATTTGCTTCTCGTTGATGGTCATGGTGATGAGCTTATCCAAGATGGCGCTGACACGCTGGCGCTTGGCGTCGTCATTGTGCTTACAGAACCTCACCAGGTTGAGCAGCCAGGGGGTCATGTACTCCAGACACAAGTGCTTCAGCTCAATACCTAAACACACACACACAGAATCAGAGGTTGGATAAAACCAGCTCCTCTGTTGTTGCTACAGTGTTGAGGGACAGAGGTTGGATAAAACCAGCTCCTCTGTTGTTGCTAGTGTTGAGGGACAGAGGTTGGATAACACCAGCTCCTCTGTTGTTGCTAGTGTTGAGGGACAGAGGTTGGATAACACCAGCTCCTCTGTTGTTGCTAGTGTTGAGGGACAGAGGTTGGATAACACCAGCTCCTCTGTTGTTGCTACAGTGTTGAGGGACAGAGGTTGAATAAAACCAGCTCCTCTGTTGTTGCTACAGTGTTGAGGGACAGAGGTTGGATAACACCAGCTCCTCTGTTGTTGCTACAGTGTTGAGGGACAGAGGTTGGATAACACCAGCTCCTCTGTTGTTGCTAGTGTTGAGGGACAGAGGTTGGATAACACCAGCTCCTCTGTTGTTGCTACAGTGTTGAGGAACAGAGGTTGGATAACACCAGCTCCTCTGTTGTTGCTACAGTGTTGAGGGACAGAGGTTGGATAACACCAGCTCCTCTGTTGTTGCTACAGTGTTGAGGGACAGAGGTTGGATAACACCAGCTCCTCTGTTGTTGCTACAGTGTTGAGGGACAGAGGTTGGATAACACCAGCTCCTCTGTTGTTGCTACAGTGTTGAGGGACAGAGGTTGGATAACACCAGCTCCTCTGTTGTTGCTACAGTGTTGAGGGACAGAGGTTGGATAACACCAGCTCCTCTGTTGTTGCTACAGTGTTGAGGGACAGAGGTTGGATAACACCAGCTCCTCTGTTGTTGCTACAGTGTTGAGGGACAGAGGTTGGATAACACCAGCTCCTCTGTTGTTGCTACAGTGTTGAGGGACAGAGGTTGGATAACACCAGCTCCTCTGTTGTTGCTAGTGTTGAGGGACAGAGGTTGAATAAAACCAGCTCCTCTGTTGTTGCTAGTGTTGAGGGACAGAGGTTGGATAACACCAGCTCCTCTGTTGTTGCTACAGTGTTGAGGGACAGAGGTTGGATAAAACCAGCTCCTCTGTTGTTGCTAGTGTTGAGGGACAGAGGTTGGATAACACCAGCTCCTCTGTTGTTGCTACAGTGTTGAGGGACAGAGGTTGGATAACACCAGCTCCTCTGTTGTTGCTAGTGTTGAGGGACAGAGGTTGGATAACACCAGCTCCTCTGTTGTTGCTAGTGTTGAGGGAGAGAGGTTGGATAACACTAGCTCCTCTGTTGTTGCTAGTGTTGAGGGACAGAGGTTGGATAACACCAGCTCCTCTGTTGTTGCTAGTGTTGAGGGACAGAGGTTGGATAACACCAGCTCCTCTGTTGTTGCTACAGTGTTGAGGGACAGAGGTTGGATAACACCAGCTCCTCTGTTGTTGCTAGTGTTGAGGGACAGAGGTTGGATAACACCAGCTCCTCTGTTGTTGCTACAATGTTGAGGGACAGAGGTTGGATAACACCAGCTCCTCTGTTGTTGCTACAGTGTTGAGGGACAGAGGTTGGATAACACCAGCTCCTCTGTTGTTGCTACAGTGTTGAGGAACAGAGGTTGGATAACACCAGCTCCTCTGTTGTTGCTAGTGTTGAGGGACAGAGGTTGGATAACACCAGCTCCTCTGTTGTTGCTACAGTGTTGAGGAACAGAGGTTGGATAACACCAGCTCCTCTGTTGTTGCTACAGTGTTGAGGGACAGAGGTTGGATAACACCAGCTCCTCTGTTGTTGCTACAGTGTTGAGGAACAGAGGTTGGATAACACCAGCTCCTCTGTTGTTGCTACAGTGTTGAGGAACAGAGATTGGCGTGTGGATGAATGACACCCACACTGAAAGCTCCAGAGCCACGGCTCAATGCACACTGATGGATAAGGCAATCAAACAGTTCCCCCACAAATGCATTTGTGTGTTGAGAGAAAGTAAGAGTTTCAGCCTGTAAAAGAGAAAGTGGGCGAGTGGGTGTGACTGAGAAAAGTGAGAACGAGTGAGAGGGCATCTTTTGGAATTCATTTCAGTCAATGCATTTGTGAGTATGTGTGTTTCTGTGCATTCGTGTTCTAGACTCACTAGACTTGCTGAAGCCGGAAATGCACTCCTCCAGGAACTCCAGGGTGAGGTGTGGTTCGTTGGCGGCTAGCGTCTTGCTGATGGAGACTATGAAGAGGGTGTTGTTGGCAGGGATACACAGGCCTGAGGTCTCCAGCAGCTGGCCCTCAATCTTCAGGTTGAAGGTGCAGGTTAAGGCACACAGCAGGTTGTAGGCTGCAGACCTGTAGAGGGGACAGTTAGCTATTATATTCCATTTCCAATCAGGAAGTTGGTTGAAGAAGTTGTAAATCAATTGTTGTATTTAGCTACTGCTCATATTTAAGAGATCCCGCTACACCAAGACCTGCTCTGATTGACCCCCACCGAGATATCCACGGGACTACATTTCCCAGAATCCACTAGAGGCTAGAGTGTTTAGCCAAGTTGAATGTCTGACCTGAGGCTGGGGTCGGAGCTGCCCAGGTTGAGCAGGGCGAGGTTCAGCAGGGTACCCGGCACATCTTTGGGCCTGATCTTGGTGTGCTGGGGGATAGAGTCTGGCTGTGACAGCTCCCAGCGCGTCCTGATGTGGATGATGGACTGGACGATGGCATCACACTCCTGGTGCATGAAGGTGAGGGGTGTGCCCTGGTTGGCCATGGTCAGGGTGAACTGGGTCTCGTCCACCAGGCAGATCTCCTCGACCTCAGAGGCATAGTACACATCGTTGAGGAACACGGACTGGCCCAGGACACGGGTACGCTCTGCTGACGTCACCTGGACGGCCGTGGAGCCCACCTGGGATAATAGGGAGGGTTGTTGTTGAAATAAAAGTGTGTACATGTCAACAATGACAACACAGACCAGCTGTCTCATGTTGCTACACACAGCAGGACTCAACAGCCAATCAATTCAACCTTCTACTTTCCCTTTGGCAACAAACTAATCTATATAAATTGATTGAGGCCCAGAGAAGTAAAAATTGTGATTTTCCTGTGTTATATATAAACTCAGCAAAAAAAGAAATGTCCTCTCACTGTCAACTGCATTTATTTTCAGCAAACTTAACATGTGTAAATATTTGTATGATCATAAGATTCAACAACTGAGACGTAAACTGAACAAGTTCCACAGACATGTGACGAACAGAAATTGAATAATGTGTCCCTGAACAAATGGGGGGTCAAAATCAAAAGTAACAGTCAATGCAGCTGGTGACAACACCAGATACTAAATCCTGCATTGCATCTCCTCCTCATGGACTGCACCAGATTTGCCAGTTCTTGCTGTGAGATGTTACCCCACTCTTCCACCAAGGTACCTGCTAGTTCCCGGACATTTCTGGGGGGAATGGCCCTAGCCCTCACCCTCCAATCCAACAGGTCCCAGACGTGCTCAATGGGATTGAGATCCAGGCTCTTTGCTGGCAATGGCAGAACACTGACATTACTGTCTTGCAGGAAATCACGCACAGAACGAGCAGTTTGGCTGGTGGCATTGTCATGCTGGAGGATCATGTCAGGATGAGCCTGCAGGAAAGGTACCACATGAGGGAGGAGGATGTCTTCCCTGTAATGCACAGCGTTGAGATTGCCTGCAATGACAACAAGCTCAGTCCAATGATGCTGTGACACACCGCCCCAGACCATGACGGACCCTCCACCTCCAAATCAATCCTGCTCCAGAGTACAGGCCTCGGTGTAAAGCTCACGCCTTCGACAATAAAAGCAAATCCGACATCACCCCTGGTGAAACAAAACCGCGACTCATCAGTGGAGCACTTTTTGCCAGTCCTGTCTGGTCCAGCGACGGTGGGTTTGTGCCCATAGGCCACGTTGTTGTCAGTGATGTCTGGTGAAGACCTGCCTTACAACAGGCCTACAAGCCCTCAGTCCAGCCTCTCTCAGGCTATTGCGGACAGTCTGAGCACTGATGGAGGGATTGCGCGTTCCTGGTGTAACTCGGGCAGGTGTGATGTCCTGCAGGTGTGATGTTCGGATGTACCGATCTGTGCAGGTGTTGTTACACGTGGTCTGCCACTGCGAGGACAATCAGCTGTCCATCCTGTAGCGTTGTCTTAGGTGTCTCACAGTACGGACATTGCAATTTATTGCCCTGGCCACATCTGCAGTCCTCATGCCTCCTTGCAGCATACCTAAGGCACGTTCACGCAGATGAGCAGGGACCTTGGGCGTCTTTCTTTTGGTGTTTTTCATTGTCAGTAGAAAGGCCTCTTTAGCGTCCTAAGTTTTCATAATTGTGTTCTTAATTGCCTACCGTCTGTAAGCTGTTAGTGTCTTAACGACCGTTTCACAGGTGCATGTTAATTAATTGTTTATGGTTCATTGGACAAGCATGGGAAACAGTGTTTAAACCCTTTACAATAAAGATCTGGATTTTTACAAATTATCTTTGAAAGACCGGGTCCTGAAAAAGAAACGTTTCTTTTTTTGCTGAGTTTATATAAATATGTATATTTCTACACTGAGGTTGGAATAACACTGTAAAATTGTGAAAATGATGAAGCCCTTTTAATGTAAGAGCTGTTTGAAAAGACTACCTGAAATTTCAGCCTGTTTTGGTGCGATGGAGATGTGACCTTACCATGCTGTAAATTAGTTCATAGACCAACAAGAGTTCCAAAACAGTTCTATCAAAATGAATGCTGAGAACTTGCCCTTCGCTAAGATTTTTTTTTGACAATATATATATATTTTTTAATTACTTTTACCCCTTTTCTTCCCAATTTTGTGGTATCCAATTGGTAGTTACAGTCTTGTCCCATCCCTGCAACTCCGGTAAGGACTCGGGAGAAGCGACGGTTGAGAGCCATGCGTCCTCCGAAACACGACCCTGTCAAGCTGCACTGCTTCTTGACACACTGCTTGCTTAACCCGGAAGCCAGCCTCACCAATGTGTCAGAGGTAACACAGTACAACTGGAGACCGAAGTCAGCTTGCAGGTGGTTAGCCCGCCACAAGGAGTCGCTATAGCGCGATGGGACAAGGACATCCCGGTCGGCCAAACCCTCCCCTAACCCGGACGACGCTGGGCCAATTATGCCCCGCCTCATGGGTCTCCCGGTCACAGCCGGCTGTTACACAGCCTTTGTAGTGACGCTTCAAGCACTGCCATGCAGCGCCTTAGACCACTGTGCCACTTGGGAGGCCCTTTTTGACCCTTTTAATTTAAAACAATCACAGTAAGGTACTTAATTGTACCCAGAAATTATTTGATAGAGATAAAAAAAACAGCTCCATTGGACCTTTGAGTAAACAATTCTCCCTGTTCCCACCTGCCCTTCATACTACCCAGTTCCCCATACCCTGTTGTCCCTGTAGGCCAGTTTGAAAGTTAGGGTTAATGCTAGGGTTACACAAGGACCACTGTGCTACTGACCTTGATGGAGACCTTGGTGTCCTTGTGGGCCAGTTTGAGGGCGTTGTGGAACACCTTGAGGTCCTCTTCCAGGGCCAGCGTGGCCGCTGGGAGTTTCTGCTGCTCTGCCTCTACGTGCTCCGCCAACCGTGCCGGTGAGTCGATGAACTGCACCCGCTTGCTGCCCTTCAGGCCTGTCAGCAGCCTCTCATGGTATTTGGTGTACTCCCTCACCCATGTGTTGCAGTTGTACACGTAGACCGCCGTCACGTTCTTGTATGCGAAACCCGGGAACACCACAAACCACTTGGACAAGAAGTCTGTCTTGAAGCGGTTGCTGGGACCCACGTGGGTCAGGTCCACTATGATATCGTAGGGCTTGGCGTAGTAAGGCTTCAGGGTCAGCAGCACATGGTAGATTAGAAGATCTCCGTTGATCTGGCCTGTCTTAAACCTGCGGGAAAAGAAGGGAAAGAGAAGTTGATGGATAGGTCTGATGGAAGAGGTGGTGGTAGAAGTTGATGGATAGGTCTGATGGAAGAGGAGGTGGTAGATGTTGATGATAGGTCTGATGGAAGAGGAGGTGGTAGATGTTGAGGATAGGTTTGATGGAAGAAGAGGTGGTTAGAAGCTGAGGATAGGTCTGATGGAAGAGGAGGTGGTAGAAGTTGAGGATAGGTCTGATGGAAGAGGAGGTGGTAGAAGTTGATGGATAGGTCTGATGGAAGAGGAGGTGGTAGATGTTGAGGATAGGTCTGATGGAAGAGGAGGTGGTAGAAGATGAGGATAGGTCTGATGGAAGAGGAGGTGGTAGATGTTGAGGATAGGTCTGATGGAAGAGGAGGTGGTAGATGTTGAGGATAGGTCTGATGGAAGAGGAGGTGGTAGATGTTGAGGATAGGTCTGATGGAAGAGGAGGTGGTAGAAGTTGAGGATAGGTCTGATGGAAGAGGAGGTGGTAGATGTTGAGGATAGGTCTGATGGAAGAGGAGGTGGTAGATGTTGAGGATAGGTCTGATGGAAGAGGAGGTGGTAGATGTTGAGGATAGGTCTGATGGAAGAGGAGGTGGTAGATGTTGAGGATAGGTCTGATGGAAGAGGAGGTGGTAGATGTTGAGGATAGGTCTGTTGGAAGAGGAGGTGGTAGAAGATGAGGATAGGTCTGATGGAAGAGGAGGTGGTAGATGTTGAGGATAGGTCTGATGGAAGAGAAGGTGGTAGATGTTGAGGATAGGTCTGTTGGAAGAGAAGGTGGTAGATGTTGAGGATAGGTCTGATGGAAGAGGAGGTAGAAAGTGCACTTCTCTGTCAGCCAGGTCAACCTCTAAAAAGAAAGACCTTTACCGGTTAAATACATCCAAAAAGACACTGATATTTTCTGGTCTCTAATTTAGATAGAACAGTCTGACGGTGGAGTCATACAGTTAAAAATAGAAATTCATCCCATTCTGAAAGCACTTCATACACAATGTTTTTTTTTGTTACAGGCTCTTCTGAAATAGAGATCTTGGTCTCAGCATAACCATGTCACAATAACAAAAAAAAAGTGAATCAACTGCAGTATTATTAGTGTCATTTACTGGTAGCTGGCAATCTCGGACTGAATTGTAGGCCTAAACTACTTTACATACACCCTTCTCTGTCTCTTTCCTCTTGCAGCATGTGAGACATCTGTATGCTGTAGCGGTGGAGGTCCAAGGAGCCTAGAAATAACTAAGTCAGAAAAAGACCCGAGGGGGGATAGGAAGTGTGTGCATCTCAAGAGGCTTGGGTCGCAGCAGGTGCTTCCTCTGACAGACACACACGCCCACCTGCTCCTTATACTGACATCTTCCTAGTCCAGTTAACCTTGCCACTCTCGCTCTCTCTCACACACACAAGCGCTCTAAGGCCGTGCCCTTGCCCAGGTAAGAGATGCCCATACAATCTCCAACATACATTGTATTAAAAAAGGAATGACCAAATAATGTGTTTTTGTGGTAAGATTCAGCTTATTTTAGTGGACATCGCAATGAAAACGACAAAACCATGATTTGTAAAAAAAAAAAAAAAAAAATTACTAAAAAAGGTCTATCTTATTCTGACATGTATTGTATGTTTCACCTTCCTGAAAGGTATTGCATAGAACTAACTTGCTAGAAGTTATTATTTATGGTAAAGCAAGTGTATTGGTCTACTTCAGTAACACATTGACTGATTCATTTGGAGTAAATTGTACTGTGACAGTGAGTGAAAGACTTAACTGGGCTAGTTAGATATTTTTTTAATAAATCACGTCTTGTTTTATCAGGTTAATGAAAATGGCAGGGAGAAGTCATCTTTTTTTATAAATGAATAGATTTGCTAGACAGTTGTCCATTATTTTGACCTCCCCACATTATAATTGGAAGAGAAAGTGTAAACTATAACATAGCCCATTGCTAGAAAGGTAACTCCAAACACATTTTTACTAATAGCAGCTGCTTATCTGGTTAAACAAAGGTTAGACATGTGTTGGCAAAAATGTCCAAGTCAAGAAAGCCTACCAGCAGCCTATGTCAGAAAGTTATTAGAAAGATATTTCTAATATTTAGATATTCTCCTCATTTTACAGTAAAAAAACAAAAAAAACAGCACCCTGCAATAACTCTGTGGACCTTAAGCATATGTAACTCACAATTTCTAGAATTATATTCAAACATTAACAAACCGTCACAATACAGAGACTGTTTGCTGGCATGAACAACAAAAGCTATTCTCTTCCTATCCTACCATTTCAGAGAAACTGAAGAATGGAAGGCTCCAGAATCTCTCTCCATCTTCTCTTCTTCCTTCTGATTGGACAAGCTTCACACACCAGCATTACTCAGCCTCAGACCACTAATGCCATATATCCAACTGACATATATCCAACTGACATAACCTCCATTACCAAAGAGGAAAACGACACCTCCAGCTCTCCCACAGAGGCCACCACGGGCTGCCTCATCAAGCCCCAGTTGGGCTTTATAGTGGTGACCTGCGCCGGGGGCCTGGTCCTGTTTCTGCTCGTCTCTACTGTGGTCCTGGCCTCCCAGGTGTGCAGTCTTAGGCGCCAGGCCCGTGCCCCTCGCCCCGCCCACAGTAACGTGGACCTGGTGAGTGGCGCGGGCTACTGGGACACGGAGCACTCTGAGGGGGGCATAGTGGGGCCCTGCGATACCAGTGTCATGTTGGAGGAGGTACGTGTGGATGGAGAAGAGGATGAAGAGCAGGGGGAAGAAGAGGAGGAGGAAAGGGAGGAGGAGCAGGCAGAAGGGGTCAGGGGCCAAACGGGGGATGCGGGAACAACTGGCGAAATGGCCATGCAGATGCAGAGTTCCAGCTCCAGGGATTTGTGTCTGGAAATCCCCCAGGATCTAGAGAACATGCCCCTAGTGGTGTGAGTAGAGCATTGCATGCACTCCCTCTCCAGCCTCAGAGAGCCATGGCCTGGCTCGGAGCTGAACTTCACTCAGGCATAGATCAACAGGCCAGATCAGCTCCAGTCTTGTGCCTCAAGTCAAAACAAAGAGTATTTGTTCTTTTTTATAAGTACTCCAGCTATATGTAATCAATTTTAGGAGCTTTTACATATTTGCTTTGTAAACTGCATTAATCTGATTTAATTTGGAATGATTTTGTCTCAAATTGATTTCTATAGAGAACATTTGAATAGGCTGTTGGGAGCAGGAAGACATTCATTTGAAATAATGTGCTACGAACAGCACACTACTGCCAACTTCCCAAGTTAATTACACTTACTACAAAGGCTCAGGATCTTATCCAGAGTGACTTACAGGAGCAACTAGGGTAAAGTGCCTTGCACAAGGGCATATTGACAGATTAAAAACAGTGACCTTTCGGTTACTGGCCCAATGCTCTTAACTGCCCAATTCGATCATATTAGCAGTACACTATGCCAACTTCACATAATGGCAGAGGTACTGAGAATATTTGATTAACTAAGTGTAACAAAAGGGTATTAAGCTTACATAGAAAGTATCTTTTGTTGAAGTCAAATTGAGATAATTAGTTTTGGACTGGTTGTAAACTCAACTACAATATGTAATAGAATGGAAGCCCCGTCTCTATTGACACTGTTGGCTAAAAGATTCCTTCTCAGCAAACAAGCACTCAAACATTTTCTCCCATATATATAACTGAATGTGGTCGCTTCTCCCCAAGACATTAAATGTCAAACATTTTATAATTTTTGTTGTCCAATCTAAACTGTCCTGTCTACCTGTATTAAAAAATATAAGAATAAAACACACTCAAATATGCCAACATGCTAGCTCGTCAGATGTGAGTTCAGTTAAAATGATTACTTTCCACCAACTTGATGTGATTCCATGCACAAATACTATACCAAAGGTAAACTTTGAACATCTTGTTGCCATCAGTGGCTGGGCACAGAGATGGCATTGGGCCTGCCAAGCCGACTTTATTAAGTCTCCCCCTCAACTTTCACGTGTCAGTCAAGCAGTCACAGAACTCCTAACTCTTTTGTTTCCACTCCTCTCTACTAAAAGTCTAACTTCTTTTTTCTTTTCTGTAAAAACACAATATTTGTTTAAATGCCACAACCCAAATAAATGGCAGTTTTGTGAACGTGTTAATGAATGGCATTCTTGTTTTGAATCGATGGAGTAAGAACACAAGTGTTTAGACAACAGCTTCAGAAACGGTGGACCGCAATAAATACAGGGGGTTGGATGAGTACAACGACAGCAATGAAATAGATGTGAAGTTATTCCATTACTGTAAACAAATATCCTGGCACTAGTTTAATAGGTTATATTATTATTAGGACCAAGTGTTTTAATATAGTCAATTACAGAAGTGGATCTATCAGGAAAATAGCCCCTTGGGGAGTTTAAAAAAACAATTGTTTAATTCATATATTAACAAAATCTGTGCCCTAGATTAGGTTGACTGAAGTTGCTTTATGTTGACAAACTGTACTGAATAACAAAGACCTGATGAAGAACCAAGGGTAAAGTCATACATTGCAATAAGGGATACTAGCTTTCACCTGGATTCACCAAGTCAGTCTACAGTGCATTCAGAAAGTATTCATACTCCTTTTCCCACATTTTATGTTACAGCCTCAATTTAAAATAGATTAAATTGAGATATTTTGTCATTGGCCGACACACAATACACCCCATCATGTCAAAGTGGAAATATTTTTGCAGATTTTTTACAAATTAATTAAAAATGAAACGCTGAAATGTCTTGAGTCAATAAGTATGGCGAAATGACCATGCAGATGCAGAGTTCCAGCTCCAGGGATTCGTGTCTGGAAGTACCACAGGATCTAGAGAACATGCCCCTAGTGAGGAAAGTAAAAAGCTGAAATGCCTTGAGTCAATAAGTATTCAACCCCTTTGTTATGGTAAGCTTAAATAAGTTCAGGAGGAAAAATTTGCTTAACAAGTCACATTATAAGTGGAATGGACTCAATCTTTGTGCAATAATAGTGATTAACATGATTTTTGAATGACTACCTCATCTATGTACCCCACACATACAATTATCTGTACGGTCCCTCAGTCGAGCAGTGAATTTCAAAACAAAGTTGCCGGAGAGGAAGGAAAGTGTTCAAGGATTTCACCAGGAGGCCAATGGTGACTTTAAAACAGTTATATAGTTTAATGGATGTGATAGGAGAAAACTGAGGATGGATCAACATCATTGTAGTTACTCCACAATATTAACCTTATTGGCAGAGTGAAAAGAAGGAAGCCTGTACTGAATACAAATACAAAAAAATATGCATCCTGTTTGCAACAAGCCACTAAAGTAATACTGCAAAAAACGAAGCAAAGCAATTCACTTTTTTTTATCCGACATACAAAGTGTTATGTTTGGGGCAAATCCAATACATTACTGAATACCACTCTACAGATTTTCAAGCACAGTGGTGGCTGCATCATGTTATGGGTATGCTTGTAATTGTTAAGGACTGAGGAGTTTTTCAGGACAAAAAAGCAATGGAATGTAGCTAACCACAGGCAAAATCCTAGAGGAAAACCTGATTCAGTCTGCTTTCCACCAGACAGTGGGAGATGAATTCACCTCTCAGCAGGACAATAATCTAAAACGAGGCCAAATCTACATTGCAGTTGCTAACCAAGAAGACTGTGAATATTCCTGAGTGGCCGATCTTAGTTTTAACTTATATCTGCTAGAAAATCTATAGCAAGACTTGAAAATGGTGGTCATGTAATGATCAACAACCAATTTGAAAGAGCATTTCAAAATTGTAAAACAATTTTTAAAAGAATAAATGAGCAAATATTGTACAATCTAGGTGTGCAAAGCTCTTAAAAATGTATGGCTGTAACATAACAAAATCTAGAATAAGTCAAGAGGTATGAATACTTTCTGAAGGCACTGTATGTGATGGAAAGAGCAGGTGCCCTTAATGTTTTGTACATTCAGTATATAAACCTGAGCACATAACAAAAAAGTGGACTTTATATTGTTGGCATGTGAAAAAAAGGAGCGCAAAACTGAAGCATCAACCACAATCTACACAGAAAGACATGTTCAACAATTCAACTCAAAATAAACACGGTACGACCACCGCTCGTCTATGACACTACGTCTTGAACCTTTCATTTGGACCGCTGAGAAACATGCTGTGTTTAGTTTTATTTATTACTTCGATTGAAAGTTTTAAACCAATAGCACAAAGACACCAAACAAACAACTGTATAATTGAACTGAATGAGTGGTAGCGACAACTGAACAATTTCCCATGTAACATGCTTCAGCAGCAAGACAACAAGGTGGCCAACTACTTTCACACCATCATTGCAGGAGTGATAGGTAACTATTTATTCAACAGAAACTTCCCAGGCCACAACATTCAGTACCATCAAACAAACTACAGTGGATTTGGAAAATATTCAGACCCCTTCCTTTTTCCACATTTTGTTATGTTACAGCCTAATTATAAAATTGATCAAATACAATGCTTCCCTCATCAATCTACACACAATACCCCATAATGACAAAGCAAAAACATATTATTAGAAATGCTTGCAAATATATAAAAATTAAAAAATTGATTAAAAAGGAAATACCTTATTTACGTAAATATTCAGACCCTTTGCTATGACACTGGAAATTGAGCTCAGGTGCATCCTGTGTCCTTTGATCATTCTTGAGATGGTTCAACAACTTGATTGGAGTGATACATTCAATTGATTAGACATGATTTGGAAAGGCACACACCCCTGTCTATATAAGGTCCCACAGTTGACAGTGCATGTCAGAGCAAAAACCAAGCCATGGGGTTGAAGGAATTGTACGTAGAGCTCAGAGACAGGATTGTGATGAGGCACAGATCTGGGGAAGGGTACGAAAACATTTCTGCAGCATTGAAGGTCACCAAAAACACAGTGGCCTCCATCATTCTTAAATGGAAGAAGTTTGGAATCACCAAGACTCTTCCTAGAACTGGCTGCCCGGCCACACTGAGCATGTGGGGGAGAAGGGCCTTGGTAAGGGAGGTGACCAAGAACCCGAAGGTCACGCTGATCCCGATGGTCACTGACAGAGCGCCAGAGTTCCTCCGTGGCGATGGGAGAACATTCCAGAAGGACAACAATCTCTGCAGCACTTCACCAATTAGGTTTTTATGGTAATGTTGCCAGATGGAAGCCACTCCTCAGTAAGGCACGACAGCCCGCTTGGAGTTTGCCAAAATGCACCTCAAGACTCTTAGACCATGAGAAACAAGATTCTCTGGTCTGATGAAACCAAGATTGAACTCTTTGGCCAGAATGTCAAGCATCACGTCCATCCTGACGGTGAAGCACGGTGGTGGCAGCATCATTCCTTGGGGATGTTTTTCAGCGGCAGGGACTGAGAGACTAGTCAGGATCGAGGGAAAGATAAACAGAGGAAAGTACAGTGAGATCTTTGATGAAAACCTGCTCCAGAGTGCTCAGGACCTCAGACTTGGGTAAAGGTTCAGATTCCAACAGTACAACGACTCTAAGCACACAGCCCAGACAACGCAGGAGTGGCTTCGGGACAAGTCTATGAATGTCCGTGAGTGGCCCAGCCAGAGCCTGGACTTGAACCCGATCGATCATCTCTGGAGAGACCTGAAAAAAGCTATGCAGCAACATTCCCCATCCAACCTGACAGAGCTTGAAAGGATCTGCAGAGAAGAATGGGAGAATCTCCCCAAATACAGGTGTGCCAAGCTTGTAGCTTCATACCCAAGAAGATTTGAGGCTGTAAATCACTGCCTGTAAAGGGTTTGAATACTTATAAATACATATACATACAGTTGAAGTCGAAAGTTTACATACACCTTAGCCAAATACATTTAAACTCAGTTTCATAATTCCTGACATTTAATCCTAGTAAAAATTCCCTGTCTTAGGTCAGTTAGGATCACAACTTTATTTTAAGAATGTGAAATGTCAGAATAAGAGAGAATGATTAATTTCAGCTTATTTCTTTCTTTCATCACATTCCCAGTGGGTCAGAAGTTTACATACACTCAATTAGTATTTGGTAGCATTGCCATTAAATTGTTTAACTTAGGTCAAACACTTCGGGTAGCCTTCCACAAGCTTCCCCCAATAAGTTGGGTGAATTTTGGCCAATTCCTCCTGACAGAGCTGGTGTAACTGAGTCAGGTTTGTAGGCCTCCTTGCTCGCACTCACTTTTTCAGTTCTGACCACAAATTTTCTGTAGGATTGAGGTCAGGGCTTTGTGATGGCCACTCCAATACCTTGACTTTGTTGTCCTTTGTTGATTTTGTTGTCCATTTTGCCACAACTTTGGAAGTATGCTTGGGGTCATTGTTCATTTGGAAGACCCATTTGCGACCAAGCTTTAACTTCCTGACTGATGTCTTGAGATGTTGCTTCAAGATATCCACATCATTTTCCATCCTCATGATGCCATCTATTTTGTGATGCCACTCCCGTGCTTCACGGTTGGGATGGTGGGATGGTGTTCTTCGGCTTGCAAGCATTGGCTTGCAAGCATGCCCCTTTTTCCGCAAAACATAACGATGGTCATTATGGCCAAACAATTCTATTTTTGTTTCATCAGACCAGAGGACATTTCTCCAAAAAGTACGATCTTTGTTCCCATGTGCAGCTGCGAACCGTAGTCTGGCTTTTTCTATGGCGGTTTTGGAGCAGTGGCTTCTTCCTTTCTGAGCGGCCTTTCAGGTTATGTTGATATAGGACTCGTTTTACTGTGGAAATATATACTTTTGTACCAGATTCCTCCAGCATCTTCACAAGGTCCTTTGCTGTTGTTCTGGGATTGATTTGCACTTTTTGCACCAAAGTACATTCATCTCTAGGAGACAGAACGCGACTCCTTCCTGAGCGGTATGACATGTGCGTGGTCCCATGGTGTTTATACTTGCGTACTATTGTTTGTACAGATGAATGTGGTACCTTCAGGCGTTTGGAAATTGCTCCCAACGATGAACCAGACTTGTGGGGGTCTACAATTTATTTTCTGAGGACTTGGCTGATTTCTTTTGATTTTCCCATGATGTCAAGCAAAGAGGCACTGAGTTTGAAGGTAGGCCTTGAAATACATCCACAGGTACTTCCAATTGACTCAGATGATGTCAGTTAGCCTATCAGAAGCTTCTAAAGCCATGACATAATTTTCTGGAATTTTCCTAGCTGTTTAAAGGCATGGTCAACTTAGTGTATGTAAACTTCTGACCCACTGGAATTGTGATACAGTGAAATTATAAGTGAAATAATCTGTCTGTAAACAATTGTTGGAAAAATTACATGCACAAAGTAGATGTCCTAACCGACTTGCCAAAACCATAGTTTGTTAACAAGAAATTTGTGGAGTGGTTGAAAAACTATTTTTTTTATTTTTTATTTTTTTTAATTTTATCCCCTTTTCTCCCCAATTTTCGTGATATCCAATCGCTAGTAATTACAATCTTGTCTCATCGCTACAACTCCCGTACGGGCTCGGGAGAGACGAAGGTCGAAAGCCGTGCGTCCTCCGAAGCACAACCCAACCAAGCCGCACTGCTTCTTAACACAGCGTGCCTCCAACCCATCATTATGAAAACTAAGGAAACAAAGAGGCCTTTCTACTGACACTGAAAAACACCAAAAGAAAGACGCCCAGGGTCCGTGCTCATCTGTGTGAACGTGCCTTAGGCATACTGCAAGGAGGCATGAGGACTGCAGATGTGGCCAGGGCAATAAATTGCAATGTCTGTACTGTGAGACACCTAAGATAGCACTACAGGGAGACAGGACGGACAGCTGATCGTCCTCGCAGTGGCAGACCACGTGTAACAACACCTGCATAGGATCGGTACATCCGAACATCAAACCTGGGGGACAAGTATAGGATGGCAACAACAACTGCCCGAGTTACACCAGGAACGCACAATCCCTCCATCAGTGCTCAGACTGTCCGCAATAGGCTGAGAGAGGCTGGACTGAGGGCTTGTAGGCCTGTTGTAAGGCAGGTCCTCACCAGACATCACCGGCAACAACGTCGCCTTTGGGCACAAACCCACCGTCGCTGGACCAGACAGGACTGGCAAAAAGTGCTCTTCCCTGACGAGTCACGGTTTTGTCTCACCAGGGGTGATGTCGGATTCGCGTTTATCGTCGAAGGAATGAATGTTACACCGAGGCCTGTACTCTGGAGCGGGATCGATTTGGAGGTGGAGGGTCCGTCATGGTCTGGGGCGGTGTGTCACAGCATCATCGGACTGAGCTTGTTGTCATTGCAGGCAATCTCAACGCTGTGCGTTACAGGGAAGACATCCTCCTCCCTCATGTGGTACCCTTCCTGCAGGCTCATCCTGACATCACCCTCCAGCATGACAATGCCACTAGCCATACTGCTCGTTCTGTGTGTGATTCACTGCAGGACAGGAATGTCAGTGTTCTGCCATGGCCAGCGAAGAGCCCGGACCTCAATCCCATTGAGCCGTCTGGGACCTGCTGGATCTGAGAAATGTTCCGGAACTTGCAGGTGCCTTGGTGGAAGAGCGGGGTAACATCTCACAACAAGAACTGGCAAATCTGGTGCAGTCCATGAGGAGGAGATGCACTGCAGTACTTAATGCAGCTGGTGGCCACACCAGATACTGACTGTTACTTTTGATTTTGACCCCCCCTTTATTCAGGGACACATTATTCCATTTCTGTTAGTTACATGTCTGTGGAACTTGTTCATTTTATGTCTCAGTTGTTGAATTTTGTTATGTTAATTCAAATATTTACACATGTTAAGTCTGCTGAAAATAAACGCAATTGATAGTGAGAGGACGTTTACACACACACACACACACACATACATACACATATATATACACACACACACATATATATACACACACACGTGTATGGGGGAAAAAAAACAATTAATCCATTTTAGAATAAGGCTGTAACGTGGCAAAATGTGGAAAATGTCAAGGGGTCTATCCCAGAGTGCATATTAAAATTACAAGTGTACATTTGTTTTGCATGAAAACATCCACTGTGTATTTTTCTGTGTTAAAAAGAACAGGGTGTCATTTGTAATCAGACCTCAGTTTCACAGCTCTCACTTCCTGTCAAGTGAGGCAAGAGAAGTTTCTGTATAATACCAGACTAGGGCCTCGCAGCCTTCTACAGCAGCTGCTTTCTGGGCTTCACATACAGCAAACTAAGGGGAGCTCTTCCAGCTGAGACACACCAACTCATATAGGCATTCTGCTTTTTGTGAACTTGGAGCAGGTTAATGAAGGCAAGGATTCTAGGGTTAAATCCTGTGTAGGCTCTGGTGAGTACAACATATTTTAAGGGTGGGTGATGTAAATATAAAAGGGTTATAGTGAGATCTGTTTCTCTAACGACGACATGTGTGATTTGCCAGAGAATGTGCAAGCAGTTTAAAACAAAAACCTTTGAAACACATACTTTCAAAATAGTTGTTTGTGGAAGGTGTAATACACATTATAAACACATATGACCTTATATGGCCTTAATTCTTACAAAGAAATAAGACAAAAACTGAATATAGTTAGATTCCCCAGAAAACAGTCAAAAAATCTTCTACGATTACTTTGAATTGTAGTTTGAGGAAGGAAATGCCAAAAGTAGCGATAATATTTCACCACGTTACCCTTCATGGTGAAATGTTCCTTGTTTCCTCATGATAAATCATGCTCATCGATACAGTAATGACACGTTTGCTTTTCTTCTTTTCATCAGTCAGTCATCAGGACACACCAGATTTCAGAGGATAACAGGAAACAGCAATGGAGGGAAAGCGTCTTGTTTTTGTGTTGTTTTTGTGGATGCTGCTACTGGGACTGAACAGCACAGTGACACTTCAGCCTAACAGCCACTCCTCCGACTTCAGGAGCAGTGAGGTTTCTGCAACTTCAGACAAAGTTTCACCCTTAGAAATGGCACAAGAGCACCTCAACAATGAACCAGATGAAGGAAACCATAGCACCGTAGCACCTTCATTTGAGTTGAAGTTCACAGTGAAGAGTGAACCACAGACTCCAGATCAGGTGTCCACCAGATATATCAGCTCTTATCTGCCTTCAATCCACCCTTTGAGTACGAGCACAAAGAGGAACTCCCAGTCACCTCAGGACCGCCAAACAACCAAATATAAAAACAACTCCACGGTGGAGATCACAGCAGACGGAGCCGGGGAAACTTCGCCCACTATGGGGAATCAGCCTCCGGTAAGCCGAGTTACACCCTCGAGCCAGGGCAAAGTAAGTCCAACAGCATCACCTAGACCTTCTGAGTTTTCCTCTCAAACAACCTCACCGACAACAATTCAACCAACAGAGATTCAAACAGGGACTGGTCCAACCAATCGTCCGATGTCGCAGTCCAACGACTCCACAGAGAGGATCCGACCCACGCCAACTGGTGTTGGATTTGGAGTGACACCGACTAGAGCCGAATTTACTTTGAACACAGGTGGGAAGGCTCAATTGCCCAGCACTTCCTCCCAGGCCAGAGTCACAAGCAGGAAATCAACCCCTTCACACCCCACTGAAAGAGGTCCAACAGGCCCATCCGAGCTGCCTAGCACTGCCACCCTACCTCCCTCTATAACCATGACCAAATCTTTTACCCACATCTCCACTCCATGGACGTCGACCCAGCCCGCCAAGACCCTTGCCACCACTGCAGCCTCTGTTACTGCTAGTATTGCCGTTACCAGCACCAAGGGCCAATCCCCACTAATGGTCCCCACTACAAAACATGTCGCTACTGCCACCACCACGACAAAAAATAAACCAAAGCCATCTCCGTCAAAAATGGCAAACAAGGACAAGAGCAAAACGACAGGGAACCATGGCACAGTGGTGGCAGTACTGATTGGTGTGACACTGGTTCTGATGTTTGTCAGTTTTGGGGTCATCTTTGTGAGGAAGCGCAGACATCAGACGATGCAGCTGCAGAATACAGCCTGGGCCGGCCCCTCTCCGTTTCTGGACAGTGGAGTCCAGTCTCGACTGGATAATGACGATAGCAGTGACGTCCACATGAGGGGCTCCAATCGAATCTCCTTCTCTGGCTTCCTGTCTCAGCGACTCTCCAAGAGGCTGTCTCTGCTCCAGGAGACTGACGAGGAATTCCGGATGGGTGAGATTCCGACAGGAAGTACATTTGGAAGAGAGACCGTTTCAGATGATGTTCAACCGAGTAACGGGACTGCTGCAGTGCACAAAGAAAAGACCCAGACTGAGGAAGTGCAACCTCTGGACAACTCTTCATCTCCTCCCCCATCGACGTCTTCAGAGACCACTGCCACAGCACACACCCATGATCATCAGCCTCCTACTTCCTTGCAAGTTGTTGATCTGGGGCCAGACAATGCTCCAAATCGCTCTCCCTCTCGTACACCATCAGATATCCCAGAAGCTATTCCTCCACCACTATTGGATGTTTACCTGGGTCCCCCCTCAGACCAGGCCAGCCCCCCTCCACCAGAGAGCACAGATCTTCCCACCCCACCCCCTGACCTGCCTTAACCAGTCTCCAAGCAGATAGTAACACACAGGAAACCTACTCTCCTACCCCTCTACACAACAAAGGAAACCACTCCCGCCAAAAAACAACTCAAACTGATGCTCATCAGTGTTCCGCTTACTTCATCTATACCTCTTTCTGATGAAACATTTCATGAAATGGATCTTCAACTAGGCCTATAGCCAGTTTGATTGTCAAAACCAAGCCAATCCATTTCCCTATTTAATGGTATAACTTTGACATTGGCCACAATGTGATTTTTAACACATGATCCCTGTGGTCTTTCTTTGGTATTAAGAAAACCAAATGTACACTGAGAACGCTTTCCCAAATGTTTTGATTCAAGTCAGATCCGTATTCATTCAGCCTGACCAATCTGTAGCAGTGAGATTTATTTCATGCTACAACAATTGCTTTTTCTCCTGTGTACTTTTTGGAGGAAAACACAGTGACGTAAGGGCCTAAACATCAGCATCATACCCAGTGGTGAGATAATTCAGAGAAGGATGCACTGCTGAAGTAATGTAATTCTGTGTGTGCACGTGCGGCAAGTGAACATTTCCAGTCACTGCAACAAAAAAAAATATATATATATATATATTTTTTTTAAATCGACCCAGGCGGAGACATTCATTGGGCAAAATGGTGAGAGAGGAAGTTCTAAAAGGAAATGAAACGAGGGGGTGAATTATATAATTAAACTGAGAAACGATAGATAGAAAGGGATAAAATGAATGTGAAAATGAGAGAAAGAGTGAGCAGGGAGTTAGACTCTCAGTGGGGCTGGCCCGATACCATTAGTGAGTGCGTTACTGCAGTGTTGCAGTCACTCCTAGTGTATTTCAGAGCTGTACATCAGTACACTAACAGTAGAGAGAGCGGACAGGCCACAGAGACAGAAAGAGGGAAATGTCAGACCCACAAATAGCGCCTCAATGTCTCATCTGAAGAGAAACCACAGAAACAATAAGATGGGAGACGGAAAGCAACAACCACTTCCACACACAATTATTTCCATCTACACATATTCTTACCTGTTGACAAATGAGAGTTGTGATATGCTCATTGTTCATCAATCATGTATTTATGCAATAAATCCGCTGATATGCAATAAATCCGCTGATGGTAAATACTGGTTTGTATTTGTGTACCACATCAGCCTCATACAGTGAGGCAGACTACAGGCTCATTTGTTAATTTAACCTCTAACGAGTCACAAACCCGGATCCGGGATCCCCCCCATCAAAAAAGCTGACTAGCATAGCCTAGCCTAGCCTAGCCTAAAGCCACAGGGATATCATATAATAAAATGTTCATGAAATCACAAGTCCAAGACACCAAATGAAAGATACACATCTTGTGAATCCAGCCATCATTTCTGATTTTTAAAATGTTTTACAGGGAAGACACAATATGTATTTCTATTAGCTAACCACCATAGCAAAAGACAACTTTTTTTTCCCACCATTTTTTTCCTGCATAGGTAGCTATCACAAATTCGACCAAATAAAGATATAAATAGTCACTAACCAAGAAACAACTTCATCAGATGACAGTCTGATAACATATTTATTGTATAGCATATGTTTTGTTCGAAAAATGTGCATATTTCAGGTATAAATCATAGTTTACCATTGCAGCCACCATCACAACTCTCACCAAAGCAACTAGAATAACTACAGAGAGCAACGTGAATTACCTAAATACTCATCATAAAACATTTATGACAAATACACAGCGTACAGCAAATGAAAGACAAAGATCTTGTGAATCCAGCCAATATTTCAGATTTTTTAAGTGTTTTACAGCGAAAACACAATTTAGCATTATATTAGCTTACTACAATAGCCAACCACACAGCAGCATTGATTCATGCACGTTAGCGATAGCGAATAAACCAGCAAAAGATATTGATTTTTTCACTAACCTTCTCAAAACTTCATCAGATGACAGTCCTATAACATCATATTACACAATACATATATTGTTTGTTCAAAAATGTGCATATTTAGCGGCACAAATCGTGGTTATACAATGAGAATAGTAGCCAAGCTGCCAACAAAATGTCGGGAGAAATCTTGGGAGGCACCTAATCTAATCAATAACTAATCATAAACTTGACTAAAAAATACAGGTTGGACAGCAAATGAAAGATACATTAGTTCTTAATGCAACCGCTGTGTTAGATTTTTTAAATTAACGTTACTACGACATACAGCGTGCGCTAAAGCGAGACCGCACCGAAATTAATGGCGGAATAATAGTTTTACATTTTTCAACAGAACAACGAATTAACATCATAAATAGTTCTTACTTTTTGATGAGCTTCCATCAGAATCTTGTGCAAGTGGTCCTTTGTCCAGAATCATCGTTGCTCGGTTGTAGATTGCCGTCTTCAACTTAGGAATTAGCAGCAAACATTAGCTATGTGGCCCAGACGTGCCCAACTCTTCATAACGCAGCACAAAGAAATATCCGAAAATCGCAATATACTGATATAAACTGATATAACTCGGTTTAAAATAACTACATTATGATGTCTTTAACACCTATATCGAATAAAATCAGAGCCGGATATATCTAAGGCCTATAACGAGAGCTTTTCAGAATGCCATCCTGAGGTCCTCCTTTGCGCCATGACGGACGTTGAAAAGAGTGCACCCCCGGTTCCATGAGCCTTTATATGGCCTCAGATCTGCCTAGCAACACCATTCCAATTCTCACTGCTTACTGACATCTAGGGGAAATCGTATGCAGTGCATGTCGACTCATAGATAACATGCAATTTAATAAACTGACCCTGGAACAGAGCATCGATTTCAGATTTCTCACTTCCTGACAGGAAGTTAGCTGCAACTTGAGTTCTGTTTTACTCACAGATATAATTCAAACGGTTTTAGAAACTAGAGTGTTTTCTATCCAATAGTAATAATAATATGCATATTGTACGAGCAAGAATTGAGTACGAGGCAGTTTAATTTGGGAACGAATTTTTACAAAGTCGAAATGGCGCCCCCCTATTGACAAGAAGTTGGCCAGGCTATATTTCACTCTTCTGCGTAGTGATTGAGAGAGCATCATCCGCCTACACCACAAGCTCTGCTGACCAGATGGCAGCCACGGCACCTGCTTTATCCCTCCCTATAAAGAACATTGCCTGAAAGATACAGCCATCATAAATCTAAAACCCTCTCTGCCTTCCCTTCCCTCTCTCCACCCTCCCCACTACTCTAATTCACAGCTCATTCCAGACACATTCTCCAGCTGAGTACTAAAAGGGAAATGTTTCTATTGAAAAATGATTGCAGAACTCCCTGTGTTGATACTGCGGCAGATATGAAAGAAAAGTGAGAGAGGTAGAGGGAGAGAGAGAAAGCAGCATGAGAAGTAGCTAAACTTGGGCAAGACTATTTTCAGTCCTGTTTCACTCTTACTGTTTTCACATCTGCAGTTCCAGGTCTGACGTAGTTTTCAAACCACCAACTCAATCTATCTACAGAACCCATGCCATGTTCATCTCAACACAGGTCTATTCTTTCTACTATCATGACAAGCTATTGTAGGAGTATTATTTTTAGTATGACTACAAATCATACTTTTATCAGTCCTTATCATTCTAAAACAATTGCATGTGCTGTGACTACAGTTGGTTTTCACACAAGTAGGTTGCAAAGTGGGAAACCTTTTGTTAAAACACCCTTTCTCTCATACAAACACATGTGGTTTGTGTATCAATTCTCTTGATGCTTCAACTTATTAACAAACCTGTCAACATGACAGAATTATAGCAATCAGATATTACAGTCAATTTCAGAGAACGCATTTTTTTTAAATCTAATGATCTGAGGCGAATAGCACACATTAGTTTCGCATCACAAACTCTCACAGCTTATTGGTTGAACTCCCGAAACTAACACAGCTGATTGGTGTTGCCATGCAGAGTTTCACACTTTTGACTGGTCTGGTGTTACCGTGCTAGCACCAGGCACTGCACTATGTAGGGTCTTTCTTACTAGGTTGCATTTGCTGAGACTTTTTCTGGAGAATTGTGAATGGTGATTACTGCCAGCAATTCATGCTGGCTAGTCACTGAATGATGTTGCCAGCAGTAGCAGGGCAGTTTGCTTCGGCTGAAGTGCAGAATTAAATATTCACTGCTTGCATACGGCTAGTTGCAGAACAGAGCAGTTCTGTGGTGCTAAGTTCTGAGTGCCTAGCAAAATAAGCATGATGTTGTGTGTGTGTGTATATTTCCATGAGAGAAGCCCCAAACCTATGTTATATTGGCCAGACACAATCTGCCAAACTATGACTCCTTCTCAGAGAGAGAGAGGAGAGGGAGAGTGGAAAGAGGATAGGAGAGAGAAAGCGGTAGACAGAACCACATAACTACTTTCACACAAGTCCTCTAAAACCAAACAGGGTACGGAGCTGTGAGCATAGAGATTAATTCATGAAGTGCGGTTTTCAAAACATCATTACAACAATCACCCCCCCCCCCCCCAAATGTAAATGTAATTGAATTTTGAATTACAGAAATACAGACCCACTAAAAATGATTGTATTAATATGGCCGCAGCAACGTTGGCCGTAAAACAAAGCCACTAGTCACAGAACACCTATTCATGGGTCAGCACATTTGCAAAAAGCTGTTCTTATTGCAGACTGCCAGGGTGCTTCCTGAAGGCAGCTGAAAATGGAGGAAGACCAGGAGGATGGTGAGACAAAAACTGTACCGTTAATACAAAAACAGTGTTAATATGCTGCTGAGAGCAGTGGAGGCAGCCAGTCGTTGCAGGAGCCAGTTGTGATGTGAGATAGCGCTGCAATCAGGGGGCAGTGTGTGTGTGTGTGTGTGTGTGTTATGCATCCCATGCGCGTTCAGCCAGAACCATGTCACCCTGCCAGATCTGTACAGTACTACAGGGAATTCAGGGGAACTGTGTGTGTGAAGATGTGTGTGTGTGTTAAAACACGGTGAGCATGAGTACAAAATGCTGTGAGAGATCGAGAGAGAGCGTGAGAGAGAGCGAGAGAGAGCGAGAGTGAAGGGGAAATGGAACATACTGTGACTATGAGAATGTGAAAGTTGAACGCACGAGGCACTAATGTTCAATGAACAGCCCACATTAGAATGAGTTAGCGTGTTTGTATGTACACTGAACAAAAATATAAATACAACATGCAAAATATCCCAGAAATGTTCCATACGCACAATGCTTATTTCTCTCAAATTTTGTGCACAAATTTGTTTACATCGCTGTTAGTGAGCATTTATCTTTTGTCAAGATAATGACGTAGGCAGTGACATTACTTCTGGTTTAATAAAATAACATGGGACCTTTCCTTTGATGCAGAACTTACTCGGAAACATGTGTGCTATGTTCCTGATTGTCAACTTCTGTCTGCAACTGCATTAATAAAGGTTTTTTAATGATTTAATTAAAGATATTGTCACAATGCTAATTTCACCAATGAGCCAATGATTGACAAGAACCAAGGAACGAACCCTAACAGGGTGAGCGGTTTGCTGATGTCAACGTTGTGAACAGAGTATCCCATGGTGGCGGTGGGATTATGGTATGGGCAGGCATAAGCTATGGACAACGAACACAATTGTATTTTATCTGTGTCAATTTGAATGCACAGAGATACCGTGATGAGATCCTGAGGCCCATTGTCGTGCCATTCATCCGCCGCCATCACCTCATGTTTCAGCATGATAATGCACGGCCCCATTTCGCAAGGATCTGACAAGTATCCATTCCTCCATGGCCTGTATACTCACCAGTCATGTCACCCATTGAGCATGTTTGGGATGCTCTGGATCGACGTGTACGACAGCGTGTTACAGTTACAGCAACTTCATACATCCATTAAAGAGGAGTGTGACAACATTCCACAGGCCACAATTAACAGCCTGATCAACTCTATGTGAAGGAGATGTGTCGCACGGCATGAGGCAAATTGTGGTCACACCAGATACTGACTGGTTTTCTGACCCACACTCCTACCTTTTTTTAAGGTATATGTGACCAACAGATGCATATCTGTATTCCCAGTCATGTGAAATCCATAGATTAGGGCCTAATGAATTTATTTCAAATTGACTGATTTCCTTATATGAACTAACTCAGTAAAATCTTTGAAATTGTTGTTTATATTTTTGTTCAGTATACTGTATGTGTTTAAAAAAAAGAGAGAGAGGGGAAGGGATAATGGAGAAAGAATTGCTTTTATCAAGTGAGCGGGATCCTGATTCTAAAAAGATTGGAGTCAGCACAGTTCCCCCACCCCCCGCTCTCCCCGTCTCATCATCAGCAGTGGGGGCAGGCACTGTGCTGCAATCCTCCAATCCTCTCTCCTTCCCTCCCCCCTCTCTCTCTCCTTCAGACCGCTCTTTCCCTGAGTGCATCAGGAGCCTGCAGAGGAGCGGTGGAGGATGACTGGCGCTATCAGGGGCACCCTGCTCTGGCATGCTTGGAGGACGCCACAACCCAGGAGAGGATTTTGAGACGGAGCGAGAGAGCCTGCCAACCACTGGCCAACGCCAACACAGCACGAGAGAGAGAGAGACAGCGAGAGGAGGGGGGGGGGGGTCCACCTTTACCAGAGAAGGAAGAAGAGCAAGGGAGAAAAAATTAAGTGAGAGTGCAAGTGAGGAAGAATGTGAAAGGAAAAATACCCCAAAAGAAAGCCAGCGCAAAAAAACGGAGAGACCCAAAAAAGAAAATGGTGCATGAATAACAAGGGCAACTTAACACCCCCCAGATTTGACTTGACAATCACTCTCTCCAGCCTGCTGCTCTGAAAAAAAGAGGGGGAAGCAAGTGAGAGGGCTGGCCGAGGGAAGGAGAGAGGACGAAAAGAGCAAGATGACGGAGTGAAGCGATGGAGAGGATCAGGTGAGTGACTAATGGCATGTAAAACAGTACATGCTAACACATGTGCACATGACTGGACACACACACACACACAGTGATTCACAAAGCAGTGATGTATTTGATTCTGTACCACACTAGTTCAGTGGACTGCAGCAGGGTGATTTGTCTATGACAGTCTCTGGCTTCTCATTAAATCTCTCCAACGGTGCTGAAATCTCCATTAGATATTACAGCTATTTATGGAGCAAATTCCGATCGGGTCCTTGGAGAAAAAGACTTGATGGAATTTTGAAAGCACTAATATACCGATTGACACAAATGTGCCACACAACTTAAGACAATTAATTGACAAAGACGAATAAGGTGCACGCACGGTCTCCAACATTAACTTTATTGTTATGTAATTTCAAGTTTTTTTTATATTGGGTATGAATTGTAATGTTAAGTGCAACCTAAGACTAACTTGCAGTATACCATAACCTGATGAAGTTTAGAGCACTCAGCTTACTATGTACTGCTAAAACCTGCCACACTGATGTGTTTGGCAAGCTCTTCTTAATACAACCACACACACACACGCTGTCCCCAGATACTCAATCATTTGTGCCAGAAGACAGGGTGAGAGAGGACAGGACACAATCGTGTGTGTGTGCGTGTGTGGGATCGAGAGTGTGTGTGTGTGTGTGTGTGTGCCACTCTAAAGGAATTCAGCCGGCTCTCTCTCACTGCAGTATTTCTAAGCTCCTACCCGCTGGCAAGGCCTCAAGCTTGCCGGCACACAGACTGACTGGGGTCCTTGTAAACAGCAACACAGCTATTAGATAGTAGAGTCCAAAACTCAGTTATGTGGACCTCAAGGGATGCCCGTTTCGTTTTTTCCCCTAGTACTACACAGCTGATTCAAATAATCAAAGCTTGATGATTAGTTGATTATTTGAATCAGCTGTGTAGTGCTAAGGCAAAAACCAAAACGTGCATCCCTTGGGGTCCTGAGGACAGAGTTTGGGAAACCCTCAAGCAGGACTGTTAGCATATGGCCTGGCGTTACAATGTTATAATGTCAGAGGGGAGTCAATGACGTGAATGGGAACTATATGGAGGAGAGGGGATGGAGGGGAGAGGGCTCTGGGTTTAGTGAGGTCCAATCTACCCAGTTAGTTGTATAGTCACATTATGTGCTTGAAGTATGATAGATGGTTCACAGTCATGACTTTCTTACAGGCTGGATGCAGAACCAGTGTGGAGTGTTTTACTGCTGTCTCCTGGTGTTTATTACTGCCCCTCTCCCATCTGTGAGGCTGCTATGCATCAAAGGCTATCTCAAAACAGCAGTAGCTCCAGACAAGGGTATAAATCATTTCTACAGAGATTCCATTGAGGGGAAACTAGGCTGTTTATGAATAAGGGTGATACTGTAGCTAATACTCCGCCAACTAACGTTGTCTAGCAATCTGTTGGAATACTAACATGCTAGCAGATATCCATAGGCTTCCCGTCATTGTACTATTGCTAGATAGCATTGGCTCTCAAAACTACTGCAACGCTAACTTCCTTCATACTGGACACAGAGGCATAAACATGGTATCCACTAGTTCATCTGACTCTAGGGAAGTGGATAAAGGGCCTCATTGCCAAAATCCCTAAGTATCCCTTTAAGCTCCTGGTAATTGCAGCTTGGAAAAGCTAGCAAGGATTGGACTTAAATGAGCTATTGCTAATCAATATTTAAATGCTAATGGGGTCGGTAGCTAATTTAACTGTCAGTATTATTATTCTGCAGATGTGTGTGAATGAGTGATGGTCTTGACGAAGATCCATACAGGATCAAAACTGTGCCCTTCCATTTGTGAGTATATAAATTGTAGAGCAAAGAAGTGTTGCAGATGTATGTCCTTGGGTACAGTCCAGTCTCCTCTCACTGTGTCTCTCCCTCTCTCAGAGCCCTCATTATGCTCCCCCACGCCCCGTTGGCCTGCCTCTTCCTGCTCCTCCTGTCGGGGGTGCTGGGGGGGCTGGTCCTGTCTATCTGCCCTGCCGTGTGCTCCTGCAGCCGGGGCCACCGTGTGGTGGACTGCTCCTCACGGCACCTTTCACAGCTGCCCCCAGGCCTGCAGCATAACATCCGCTTCCTCAACCTCTCACACAACAGGTAGGAAAACACTTCTTCCTTCTCATCATCCGCTTTCTTCTCATCATACTCGTCTTCGGCAGGTTGGGTCCTAACTTCTAAAATTCGAACTCCCCTCTCTCCCAACAGCCTTTGTGGTCTGGACGACCAGCTCAGCCACTACGCCCACCTGCGTACCCTGGACCTGTCCTATAACCTCCTGGGTCGCTTCCCCTCCGGCCTGCCCAGGGCCCTCTGGGACATCCGGGCCGCTGGCAACCAGCTCCGAGCCCTGGACAAGAACGACACGGCCTACCATTGGAACCTGAGGGTACTGGACCTGTCAGCCAACGAGCTGGAGAGGGTGGTCTTCATCAACAACACCCTACCCAGCCTACACGCCCTAAACTTGAGTCACAACCGGTTCTGGACCGTGCCCACCAACATGCCTCATAATCTGGAGATGGTGGATTTGTCCCACAACTACCTGGTTCAGATCCTCCTGGGATCATTGGACCGGCTGCCCAGGCTGAGGAGGTTCTACCTGCATGCTAATCGCTTCTCCTGGGTGCCGGAGGGGGTATTTGACCGGTTGGAGGGGCTCGAGTTGTTGACACTTGGGGATAACCCTTGGGCTTGTGAAGAGGAGGAGAACATCACACGGCTCTTGCTCTGGGCCAAACACACCCGTGCTGCCGTGTTGGGCTGCCCCTGCTACACTAGGCCAACATGTGGACAAGCCCATCTGGCCACACCAGGAGGGGAGTGGCACTTTACGTCCCACACAGAGCCTCCACTGGGGGCTGATGCCAGAGAGCTGGGCCGTGGAGACCTCACACCGGATAGAGCTGCAGTCGTCACTTCTGGGTACTTGGCTAAGTCTGCGTTGTTGGAGCCTGGGACGCATGGAGACAGAGGGTCTGCCAATAGCTCGGGGGACCAGACATCGTTTGTGTTCATCTCCACCCCCTTGCACGGCCTCTCCACACGCACAAGCACTACAGGGCACCCGCACTCCGCCGCCAAGAAGCCCAACACAGGAAGCACGCAGAGCAGAAGCCACGGACTCCACACACCAATCCTGTATTCTGTAGTCACTTGGAACCTTCTAGTCACGGTGACTGCCTTCAAAGCCTTTTAATCCCACACGTTGTCAGTACTAGAGTCAAGTCTTGATGGATTTTGGAGAGGGCTAACCCTATGTACGTATGACCCAGAATGTAAAAGGGAGAGGTTTGTTATTGTTTTTATTTTAAAGAACAACTTTCAACTGTTACTGCCTAAAATGTGTATCCTCTCTCATCTTCCAACCATTTGACCAACATCTACAGAGTGAAGTTGTGCTGTATGGCTACATCTTTCAAACTTGCATACAAATAATATCTAGGCAAATGTATACACATAGTGCTTCGGAAAGTATTCAGACCCCTTCCTTTTTACACATTTTGTTATGTTTCAGCCTTATTATAAAATTCATTAAATAAATAAAAATCCTCATCAATCTACACAAAATACCCCATAATGACAGAGCAAAATCAGGTTTTTAGAAATGTTTGTTAATTTATTAAATATGAAAAACAGAAATACCTTATTTACATAAGTATTCACACCCTTGGCTATGAGAATGGAAATTGAGCTCAGGTGCATCCTGTTTCCATTGATCGTCCTGGAGATGTTTCTACAACTTGAATGGAATCTTACTGGGGTCAATTCAATTGATTGGACTATATAAGGTCCCACAGTTGACAGTGCATGTCAGAGCAAAAACCAAACCATGAAGTTGAAGGAATTGTCCCTAGAGCTCCAAGACACGATTGTGTTGAGGCACAGATCTGGGGAAGGGTACCCAAACATTTCTGCAGCATTGAAGGTCCCCAAAAACACAGTGGCCTCCATCATTCTTAAATGGAAAAAGTTTGGAATCACCAAAACTCTTCCGAGAGGTGGCCACCCTGCCAAACTGAGCAATCGGGGGAGAAGGGCCTTGGTCAGGGACGTGACCAAGAACCTGATGGTCACTTTGACAGAGCTCTAGAGTTCCTCTGTGGAGGTGGGAGAACCCTCCATAAGAACAACCATCTCTGCAGCACTCGACCAATCAGGCCTTTATGGTAGAGTGGCCAGACGGAAGCCACTCCTCAGTAAAACAGGGACATGAAAGCCCGCTGGGAGTTTGCCATAAAGCACCTAAGGGACTCTTAGACAATGAGAAACAAGATTCTCTGGTCTGATGATTCTCTGGTCTGATGAAACTACGATTGCGTTACGTCTGGAGGAAACCTGGCACCATCCCTACGGAGCATGGTGGTGGCAGCATCATGCTGTGGGGATGTTTTTCAGCAGCAGGGACTGGGAGACTAGTCAGGATCGAGGGAAAGATGGAGCAAAGTAAAGAGAGATCCTTGATGAAAACCTGCTCCAGAGCGCTCAGGACCTCAGACTGGGGGGGAAGGTTCACCTTCCAACAGGACAACGACCCTAACCGTACAGTCAAGACAACGAAGGAGTGGCTTCGGGACAATTCTCTGGATGTCCTCAAGTGGCCCAGCCAGAGCCCAGATTTGAACCAGATCAAACATCTCTGGTGAGACCTGAAAACAGATGTGCAGCAACACTCCCCATCCAACCTGACAGAGCTTGAGAGGATCTGCAGAGATGAATGGGGGAAAACTCCCCAAATACAGGTGTGCCAAGCTTGTACCGTCAAACCCAAGAAGACTCTAGGCTGTAATCGCCAAAGGTGCTTCAACAAAGTACTGAGTAAAGGGTCTTATGTGAGATATATATACACACAAACCTGTTTTTGCTTTGCTTTGCTTTGTCATTATGGGGTAGTGTGTGTAGAATGATGAAACAATTTAATCAATTTTAGAATAAGGCTGTAAACTAACTAAATGTGGAAAAAGTAAAAGGGGTCTGAATATATCTCGAATGCATTGTACATGACTAATAATACTCTATCGGTGTGGAAAGATGAATGCTCTACTCTATGTAGTCTATACTGCTTGTTCGTTCTGTTAACAGATGCTGCGTTTTATGGTTTCTATGATATAAAGAAAAGGAAAACATTTAGAACGCATTTAATGTACGTGTTGCTTGAAAGAGTCAGTGTATGACGTGAGAAATAATCTTTAAACCTTGGCATCAGCTTGGTTTGGGGGTTATCTTGTAGGGCCTGCAAGTTCTTAAAGTGGAACTGACAGAATCTACTTTGCAGATATGAAACAGACAATCATAATGCCATTACAAAATATACAATTCCTATTTTATGCTACAAAACCAACTTTATAACTAGTTTTGAAAATAGGTTCTATTTGACTCATAATTCCATGACGTTGAGTAAGGCATTGTTGGTAGAATAGATGGATGCAGTTCAATGCATGATTCATATAATTCTCCAATACATTTCTTTGTAGTCCAACAAATATTGCTATCAAGTTGTAAATCACAGCTGGCCTGGTACATTGTTTGCTGCCTCCAGCCCGGCGGGCACCGTTTCAGTTTCAATGACTCAATATTTTGGACAAATGTACGCACGAATGTAACTAAGGCTGGAAACAGCTAGAGATGCAGGTGTCATTTGGTTAGCTTGCAAGAAATGTGAATCACTTTGCTAGCTAGCTATGCTAAACTTGAACAACTGTTTTCCACAGTAAGCATATATCTTAGTTGTCTATCAAATGTATTTGGCATCGATCAAAACGATCAAATGGGAGGGCAGGCAGGCAAGTTCCCAAGGGTTGAGACGAGCATGCATTGGCAGGCGATCTGCAGAAGTTAGAGCAGGCTACTATTCACCATTGCTTATCAGTGCAAATTTGACGGCCAACTACTAAAAAGGTTTAAAGGTTTATCTACTTTTCCCTTGTTACATTTTTAGCTCATCTCGCTTTTGCTAACCTTAGTTGTTGAGCTTGTTGATGTGCATATGCAACTGAGGGAGATCAGGCCTACCTGTTGTTTGATCAATAGGACTCTCAAGTTCCCAAATGTAAGAGAACTCCCGTGGAACACAACATATACAAAATTATGTGGACACCCCTTGAAATTAGTGGATTCGGCTATTTCAGCCACACCGATTGCTGACAGGTGTATAAAATTGAGCACAACGCCATGCAATCTCCATAGACAAACATTGGAAGTAGAATGGCCTTACTGAAGAGCTCAAATGTTCAACTTGGCACTGTCACAGGAGGCCAGTTCATCAAATTTCTGCCCTGCTAGAGCTGCTCCGGTCATCTGCAAGTGATGTTATTGTGAAGAGGAAATGTCTCGGAGCAACAGCATCTCAGCCGCGAAGTGGTAGGCCACACAAGCTCACAAAACAGGACTGCCGAGCTCTGAAGCGTGTAGCCCGTAAAAATGTTCTGTCCTTGATTGCAACACTCACTACAGAGTTCCAAACTGCCTCTGGAAGCAACGTCAGCACAAGAACTGTTCATCGGGAGCTTCATGAAATGGGCTTCTATGGCCAAGCAGCCACACACAGGCCTAAGATCAACATGCGCAATGCCAAGTGTCGGCTGGAATGGTGTAAAGCTCGCCGCCATTGGACTCTGAAGCAATGGAAACGCAGTCTCTGGAGTGATGAATCAGGCTTCACCATGTAGCAGTCCGACTGACGAATCTGGGTTTGGCGGATGCCAGGAGAACGCTACCTGCCCCAATGCATAGTGCCAACTGTACAGTTTGGTGGAGGGGGAATAATGGTCTGGGGCTGTTTTTCATGGTTCGGGCTTGGCCCCTTACGCTTCGATCACACCGACAGCATCATTGCCATTTTGGTACACCAGAAAAACATTCACTTCCAGTGGAACCCTGCGCGTGCCTTGCAGCATTGCGTTGCAGAGGCAGTTGCAGCGTGTTCTGTGTGGTGCATACGTTGGATTTATAGAACGCATGCGTCAAACTGTATGCAAATACAGCTTGACAGAAATGGTAGCAGAAGGTGAATGTGGAACTTTTGTTGCACACATATCCAGATGATGCTGCATACGATTTTGCGCAATGACACTATCGGTGTGATCAGGGCATTAGTTCCAGTTTAGACAAATCTTAACGCTACAGCATATAATGCCATTATAGATGATTCTGTACTACCAAATTTGTTGCAAAAGTTTGGTGAAGGCCTTTCCCCTGTTTCAGCATTACAATGCCCCTGCGCACAAAGCGAGGTCCATATAAACTCAGCAAAAAAAGAAACGTCCTCTCACAGGTCAATTGCGTTTATTGTCAGCAAACTTAACATGTGTAAATATTTGTATGAACATAACATTCAACAACTGAGACGTAAACTGAACAAGTTCCACAGACATGTGACTAACAGAAATAGAATAATGTGTCCCTGAACAAAGGGGGAGTCAAAATCAAAAGTAACAGTCAGTATCTGGTGTGGCCACCAGCTGCATTAAGTACTGCAGTGCATCTCCTCCTCATGGATTGCACCAGATTTGCCAGTTCTTGCTGTGAGATGTTACCCCACTCTTCCACCAAGGCACCTGCAAGTTCCCGGAAATCTGGGGGGAATGGCCCTAGCCCTCACCCTCCGATCCAACAGGTCCCAGACGTGCTCAACGGGATTGAGATCCGGGCTCTTTGCTGGCCATGGCAGAACACTGACATTCCTGTCTTGCAGGAAATCACGCACAGAGCGAGCAGTATGGTTGGTGGCATTGCCATGCTGGAGGGTCATGTCAGGATGAGCTCGCAGGAAGGGTACAACATGAGGGAGGAGGATGTCTTCCCTGTAATGCACAGCGTTGAGATTGCCTGCAATGACAACAAGCTCAGTCCGATGTTGCTGTGACACACCGCCCCAGACCATGATAGACCCTCCACCTCCAAATCGATCCCGCTCCAGAGTACAGACCTCGGTGTAACGCTCATTGCTTCGACAATAAACGCGAATCCGACATCACCCCTGGTGAGACAAAACTGCGACTCGCCAGTGAAGAGCACTTTTTGCCAGTCCTGTCTGGTCCAGCGACGGTGGGTTTGTGCCCATAGGCGACGTTGTTGCCGGTGATGTCTGGTGAGGAGCTGCCTTACAACAGGCCTACAAGCCCTCAGTCCAACCTCTCTCAGGCTATTGCGGACAGTCTGAGCACTGATGGAGGGATTGTGCGTTCCTGGTGTAACTCGGGCAGTTGTTGTTGCCGTCCTGTACCTGTCCCATAGGTGATGTAACAACACCTGCACAGTATTATAACACGTGGTATGCCACTGCGAGGACGATCAGCTGTCTGGCCTGTAGCGCTGTCTTAGGCGTCTCACAGTACGGACATTGCAATTTATTGCCCTGGCCACATTTGCAGTCCTCATGCCTCCTTGCAACATGCCTAAGGCACATTCACGCAGATGAGCACGGACCCTGGGCGTCTTTCTTTTGGTGTTTTTCAGAGTTAGTAGAAAGGCCTCTAGCATCCTAAGTTGTCATAATTGTGACCTTAACTGCCTACCGTCTGTAAGCTGTTAGTGTCTTAACGACCGTTCCACAGGTGCATGTTAATTAATTGTTTATGATTCATAGAACAAGCATAGGAAACAGTGTTTAAACCCTTTACAATGAAGATCTGTGTAGTTATTTGGATTTTTACGAACTACCTTTGAAAGACCGGGTCCTGAAAAAGGGATGTTTCTTTTTTTGCTGAGTTTAGAAATGGTTTGTCAAGATCAGTGTGGAAGAACTTGACTGGCCAGTCTAGATCCCTGACCTCAACCCCATCAAATACCTTAGGGACGAATTGGAACGCCGACTGCGAGCCAAGCCTAAATCGCCCAACCTCACTAATGCCCGTGGCTGAATGGAATCAAGTCCCCGCAGCAATATCCCAACATCTAGTGGAAAGATGTTCCATAAGAATGGAGGCTGTTACAGCAGCAAAAGGGGGGACCAACTCCAAATGAACACCCATGATCTTAGAATGAGATGTTCGACGAACAGGTGCCCAGATAGTTTTGGTCATGTAGTGTATTTACATATTAGTATTAATTAAAATCAGGTGTATTTTGTGACTTTTGGCAAAGGCTTTATAATGATCTAATGTTGCGCTGTTGCTACTGCCTGTAAACACACAATCCAGTGCGTTTACAGGCAGTATGATGGCAGGCCCGTGTGCCAGACGCACAGCTGCTTTCCCGTTTTATATTGGTATAGAATTTTCACAATGCCTTACTCTACGTCATTCCCAAACATTTTATGAATGTATGAAAACGCAAAAAAAAAATCTAAGTGCTTGCTTGTCATAAAAAGTGAGAGAAAAAAAAGGCGTCATATTTTTCCTATGTGTGTATATGAATACATTTTAACAAGATTTAATGTTGCTAAAACGATGTCAGTTCCACTTTAAGCCCCTAATGCACACACACACACGAGCACATACACACACTTTCTGGCCAAACGGTCGTGTGTGACTCCCTTCCCACCACACACACCTTACAGACAGAGGTACAGTGCATTTGGAAAGTATTCAGACCCATTCCCTTTTTCCACATTTTGTTACGTTACAGACTTCACTCAGTACTTTGTTGAAACACCTTTGGCACCGATTACAGCCTTGAGTACTCTTTGGTATGACGCTACAAGCTTGGCACACCTGCATCTGGGGAGTTTCTCCCATTCTTCTCTGCAGATCCTCTCTAGCTCTGTCAGGTTGGATGAGGAGCGTCGCTGCACAGCTGTTTTCAGGTCTCTCTAGGGATGCTCAATCGGGTTCAAGTCCGGGCTCTGGGTGAGCCACTCATGGACATTCACAGACTTGTCCCAAAGCCACTCCTGCGTTGTCTTGGCTGTGTGCTTAAGGTCATTGTCCTGTTGGAAGGTGAACCTTCGCCCCAGTCTGAGGTCTTGAGACTTTCATCAAGGATCTCTCTGTACTTTGTGCCGTTCATCTTTCTAAAGGCCTGATTGTTAAGAGTGCTGCAGAGATGGTTGTCCTTCTGGAAGGTTCTCCCATCTCCACAGAGAAACTCTGTCAGAGTGACCATCGGGTTCTTGGTCACCTCCCTGACCAAGGCCCTTCTCCCACGATTGCTCAGTTTGGCCGGGCAGCCAGCTCTAGGAAGAGTCTTGGTGGTTCCAAACTTCTTCCATTTTACGAATGATGGATGCCACTGTGTTTTTGGGGACCTTCAATGCTGCAGAAATGTTTTGGTACCCTTCCCCAGATCTGTGCCTCGACACAATCCTGTCTCAGAGCTTTATGGGCAATTCCTTCGACCTCATGGTTTGGTTTTTGCTCTGACATGCACTGTCAACTGTGGACCTTATACAGACAGGTATGTGCCTTTCCAAATCATGTCCAATCAAATGAATTTACCACAGGTGGACTGCAATCAAGTTGTAGAAACATCTCAAGGATGATCAATGGAAACAGGTTGCACCTGAGGTCAATTTCGAGTTTCAAAGCAAAGGGTCTGAATACTTATGTAAATAAAGTTTTTATTTTTTATTTTTAATACATTTTCAAACATTTCTAAAAACCTGTTTTTGCTGTGTCATTATGGGGTATTGTGTGTAGATTGGTGAGGATGTTTTTATTTATTTAATGCATTTTAGAATAATGCTGTAACATAACAAAATGTGGAAAAGGGGAAGAGGTCTGAATACTTTCCCAACGCACTGTATGTAGACAGCAACACTAACATACAGCACACTCCTTGGCAAGGTCTTACCTGCGAGCAATATAGTAGAAGACAGGGTTGCCATTCTTGGAGGTTCCAGCCTGGTAGAAGATGTTGAGGGTCTTCAGGGCTTTAAACTCGTCTTTCTCATGGACCTGGTGCCTAGAAATCAGGGACAAACGGACAATAGAATGCTTCTGAATCAACTCCCCTCACCAACTGCTGACATCCTGAGTTTCTTAGAACATTTTACAGACTAACTCTACACTAGGAGAACAGTTACCTGGTCATAAATTCCTCAAACTTGGAGCTGGTGAGGTTGAGGCTGGACCAGTGGGTGTCGGCAACAGGTTTGTGTTCGGGGGGCCCCAGATAGGCCAGGAGGGTGGCCATCTTGTCAAACGGCCGCCTGCCCACTGCCTTGTGGTCCCTATGGAATGGGAAGAGAGAGACCGCTGTCAGACTGAGGGCTATACTGGTAGTGCATATAACATGACGATTGTTGACTCATTGTGTGTGTGTGTGTGTGTGTGTGTGTGTGTGTGTGTGTGTGTGTGTGTGTGTGTGTGTGTGTGTGTGTGTGTGTGTGTGTGTGTGTGTGTGAGTTACTGACCTGTTGCTGGAGAGGTACTGTCCGATCCTCTCCTGGTTGTTCCACAGCAGCCTATGGAGGGCCAGAACGTTGCCATCACTGATGAAGGACAGGCTGTGGTTGACTGAGTCACTGGGAGGAGAGTCAGAAGCTATGTCCAAAAAGAACCTACAGGGCAATATGGAGGGATCACAGAGTGAATGGTTAATTACAGAACTGGAAATCTATTACAAATATATCTAACATTTTAGAAAATGAGTCTAGGTACGTAATTCTCAGCTTCATAAGAGAAAGTCGGGACTCCGATAATTTCCTGCTTTTCAGGATACTGAGAGAGCAGTTTGATTTTATCCGCTTTGAAAATTGGGGATTTGTTGTCAGAAGTTTTGCTGGTATTAAAATTCTTCTGACTTACCGCGTAAAAATATACAGTTCAAGACGTCACAAATCTGGTAACTGCGCCATTGCTAACTAGCATAGCTGGTCCCATTGTTGCAAAGAGTTATATAAGAATCCCATTGTCATCTTCAACCTAACTTACCGCCTGGCTGCATCAAAGTTGCTTTTCACAAAGTCGTTAAAAGGCCTCATGTGCTCCTCTTTGGTAAACAACACGTGGTTGGCAATGCTCTGGAGGATCTGCGAACAAAACAGAGCGCAACTTAACTAAAATCAAAGGTAATAAATATAATACATTGTTTACAATTATTTTATCAAACTATTTTAGTCAAAGCCACTACTGTCATTTTCACGCAAGGTGCTTATTTTAGGAAGATGGAATCTCCCAACCCATACCTTGGACATGAGCTTTAGTCCTCTCTCTATGCTGGGTGGGGGCTTCTCATCCAGGATGCCTGCCTCGTAGGGTGACACGATGGCAGGGTTGATGAAGCGCAGGAACATGGCACTGCCCACCGCCCCTATACTGTTCTGGGGGAAACGCTGGCTCACCACCTGAAGGAAAAGGGGGAGGGAGGAGAGCAGGATGAGGAGTTGGAACAGAGTGGAGAGAAAACACGAAAGGAAATTAGAAAGTTAGATGCTTGTACGACATGACAGAAGATCTCACACCACCCTTCTCAAAGCCAGCCAGAGCACAAGCGAGAGAAAAAGAGTTAGAGAGTAAGACTGCAAGAGAGGGGGAGGGCGACAGAGGAAGAAGGAAAGAGCTAAGTACAGAGAGGACTTCCAGAAAAAAAAGCGCCTCGTTATGGCGAGATCACAACTTATTTATCTCATGATCACTATAACAAAAGTTGTTAAAAAGAAATGGACGTATTGATTTCTATCTATTTTTATTTAACCTTTAAAAGTCAGTTAAGAACACATTCTTATTTTCAATGACGGCCTAGGAACTGTGTGTTAACTGCCTTGATCAGGGGCAGAACGACAGATTTTGACCTTGTCAGCTCTGGGATTCGATCTAGCAACCTTTCGGTGACTGGCCCAACGCTCTAACCACTAGGCTACCTGCCACTCCAATTGATGATAGATTGACTGTGTGGCTGAGGCGGCAGAGCCCACAGTGGATCAGTACATACGTTTTATTGATTGCTACACTAAGCAATAATACAACTCATGCTAACATCATGCTTTCATTTGTGTTTGGAGATCATTATCAGTTTATTAGTTAGAATGTTAGCAAGCTAAATGTCCCTTACCTTGAGCTATGAGCTTGTGAGGGAGCTACGCCCTGGTGGGGCATTTAAGCCCTCAACGATGCCTTACAGGACGCTCTAAATGTCCCTTACAACGTTGCTAACTTGCCTAGTCTTGTGAGCTAGCAAGCTAGTGAGTTAGCTCGGTAGTCTTGTTAGCTAGATTGTTAGCTGGCATAACTGAAGTGTATAACATGCATAAGGAACACTTCACGTTTAAATGGATCATATTTACATTTACTGAGTGGGTGAGCTCCATTCCTAACAGGCTGATCAGATTGAATTTCAGCCTTAGAGCGTGATCTGATTCAACAGCAGCATCAGAGGCTGATAAATCAGGATTGTGTCTCGTAGGCTGTTTCATTGGTAAAGCTCCTTGCAGGCAGATTAGCAGTCAGGTTGCTGCCTTGTAGGCTGTCTGCAAGGAGCCCACTGTGAATTTCAATATCATGCACAAAACATGAAGTGTCCCTTATAATTATACACATATCAGTTAGGCAAGCTAACAACCAACATAGGTAATAAGCTTGCTAACAGGACTAGATAGCTAATTAGCATGCAATTGGCTGTGGTCTTGGGGAAGCACGCAGCATGTCAGGCATCGTTCAAGGCTTACATGCCCCATGAACGCATTGCGATCAACACAGCCACAGGGCTCCTTGATGAGGTGGTTGTGCATCTGAACAAATTAATGGATGATGATGGGTACTTTTGATTATCTCGTAATCTCGACAAAACTTTTACCATATGTAGTGATCATGAGATAAGTTGTGATCTCGACATAAGATAATTATTATTTGTATTCATATGTCTTCCTCTCTGGACTTGCGTAGCTAAGAGAGGACATTTTAAAATAAAGCTTTGATGGAAATTAAGCCTTTGAAAAACAAAATAAATGCCAGCAGGAGTGGACAAGCTTGATTTTAAAGTGGAACTGACTACGTTTTATCAACATGAAATCTTATTAAAATCTGTTCATTTACACCCCCAGGATGAATGACAATACTTATTTTACATTTTCTGACAAGTGAGCACTTAGATATGGTAATTTTCACGTTTTCCTACAATGTTTGGGAATAACGTATAGTAGCGCACATGAAAATTCTATAGCAATATAGAGTGGGAAAGCAGCCATGTGTTTGGACAATTAATAGACACTGCAGGAAATAAAACCTAATATAAACATCGGTCTTGTCCAGGACCGGCGTCTAGGCAGACCGGTGCGCCATAGCCAATCAGAGCTACAGTAGGTCTATATGAAAATAAGCCATTTTCCACAGAAGCCTGCCAACATTCACATTGAACTGGACTGTGTGTTTTTACAGGCAGTAGCAACAGCGCAACTTTAGAACGTTATTCGCCAAAAGCCACAAAATACACCTGAATGGATTTCTGCAAATATGTAAATACCATGGGAGTCTTCTTACATTTGGAAACTTAGTTATATTAAGCAAACAACCATGAAAAGGTATGCCCTCTTAATCAGTTGCCTATGCACATAAACAACAAGATCAACAACTTATGCTAGCCAGAGCGAGATGAGCTCAAATCTGAAGAGGGAACATTAGATAAATCCTCTCAAACTTGCTAGTTGGCCGTCAAAAATCGATAAACGATGGGGAATAGTAGCCTGTTCATCCTTCTGCAGCTTGCTTGCCAATGCATTCTTGACCCAACCTACATTTTGACAACTGAATGGGAACTTGCCTGCCCGCCCATTTGATCGATCACCAAACACATTTGATTGACAACTAAGAGATATCTAATCAAATTTTATTTGTCACATGCGCCAAATACAACAGATATAAATCATAACCAACAATGCAGTTCAAGAAAGAGTTAAGAAAATCTTTATTAAATAAACAAGTGAAAAAAATGAAAAAAAGTAACAAGAAAATGACAACAATGAGGCTATATACAGGGGGTAAAGATACTATGGATAGATAATAAACAGCGAGTAGCAGCAGTGTAAAATCAAAGGGGGGGAGGGGGATGTCAATGTAAATAGTCCGGGTGGCAATTTGATTAATTGTTCAGCAGTCTTATGGCTTTGGGTTAGAAGCTGTTAAGGAGCATTTTGGTCCTAGACTTGGCGCTCCGGTACCTCTTGCCATGTGGTAGCAGAGAGAACAGTCTATGACTTGCGTGACTGGAGTCTGACAATTTTTGGGACCTTCCTCTGATACCGCCTAGTATATAGGTCCTGGATGTCAGGAAGCTTGGCCCCAGTGATGGACTGGGCCATACGCACTACCCTCTGTAGCGCCTTACGGTCAGATGCCGAGCAGTTGCTATACCAGGTGGTGATGCAACCGGTCAGGATTCTCTCGATAATACAGCTGTAGAACTTTGAGGATCTGGGTACCATTGCCAAATCTCTTCAGTCTCCTGAGGGGGAATAGGTGTTGTCGTGCCCTCTTCACGACTGTCTTGGTGTGTTTGGACCATGACAGATCGTTGGTGATGTGGACACCAAGGAACTTGAAACTCGACTGGCTCCACTACAGCCCCGTTGATGTTAATGGGGGCCTGTTCGGCCCTCCTTTTCCTGTAGTCCACGATCATCTCCTTTGTCTTGCTCACATTGAGGGAGAGGTTGTTGTCCTGGCAGTCTCTGACCTCCCGATAGGCTGTCTCTTCGTTGTAGGTGATCAGGCCTACCAATGTTGTGTCGTCAGCAAACGTAATGATGGTGTTGGGAGTCGTGTTTGGCCACACAGTCGTGGGTGAACAAGGAGTACAGGAGGGGACTAAGCACGCACCCCTGCTAACTGTGGATAACAGTCGTTCATGTTCAGCATAGCTAGCAAAGCGATTCACATTTTTTGCGTATCAACTAAAAATGGCACCTGCATTTCTAGCTGTAGCCATTGAAAAACGATGAGTGGTAAAAGTCGGTCGCTCACCCCACTCTTCCAATGACATGACATCCTCCCAGCAGCTAGCTAGCTACCTAGCTAACGTTATGCTCTGTGTTTTAAGCTAAATAAAGAGCTACATACATAAATAGGTATGCTAGCCCAGGGGTGTCAAACTCAAATCAGCGCACGCGCCATATTGACAAAACACAACAAATTTGCGGGCCAGACATATCCTTTTTGCTTTTACAAAAAAACGACAAACTGGCCATTGTTTAATTAGAAAAAATATGTGTCACTTTATAAATATCCACTTATGTACATAGGATGCTGTATATAGAATTTTAACATATTAAAACAAAGATATAAATCATATTTGTCCAACCTTCGCTGCTATGCTTGTAGATGTGCATAATATGCTGTGGCGTGTCTGTACACTTAACCCTTGGCTGAGCACTGGGGCACACGAAAGCAGCGCAATTGAAGTTAAATTCAATTGAAGTTAAATTGACTGATGCGAGACTCATCAGGCTATAATTTCATAAAGTAGATGACTCAAATGTTTACTAATTTATACTCGCTTGTGTGTCCTATTGAGTTTGACACGTGCGCTAGCCTATTAGCCCCGTTATTGCGGACTTCTGATCATTGCCCTTGCTAGTTTGATTGTATTGACATTCTCAGCCTTAGTTACAGTCGTCCGTTTTTGTTCAAAATATTGAGTCATTGAAACATCTCGAATGGGTGGAGGTAGCAAACAATGTACCCGGCCAGATGTGATTTACAACCTGAGCAATATTTTTTGGACTACAAAGAAATGTATTGGTAATTTATATTAAATCATGCATATAACTGCTTCCATCTATTCTGCCAACAATGCGTGACTGTAAATCATGGACTTTTGAGTTAAATATAACCTATTTTTAACAGCTCTTATAAAGTTGGTTTTGAAACATAAATTGGGATTTTAATATTTTTGACTGATATGATTGCACTATAAAGCGCAACAGAAAAAAGAAGGGGTAACAAATGACATTGAATTTCACCAGCCTAAAAAACAAACGCGAATACATGGAGATATGTAGCCATGACTCCCAGAGCAAAGCAGAAAAATTACCCACAGGTGATCAGCCAGACACACAGTGTTTTACAGAGCAATAACTTATAACCATAGTCCACAAGACAGACACCAACATGCATGTGCACAAGACAGACAATCCTCACTTCAGCTAGGCCTTTAGATTCAAATCTTTGGTGCAAGTGCAATAAACCAATTTCAAATAGGCCCTATACAGTATATGGCCCAAATACAACGGACATAAAACCACCGCAATCACTAAGCAAGATGACTGTGTTACTCTGCTACAGAAAGGGACAGGAGAGGAGATGAGGGAGAGGACAGACAGAGGCAGAAAGAGAGACAAGAGACCCTAGCAACCAACATTTCCCACCCAGCAAGCTGACTATGTCACACTATCCATCTCTGCAAATCCACTTAAAAAACGTTATAGTTCTAAAACATATCATAATCAAAGGCCCTGCATCTCAGTGCTTGAGGCATCACTACAGACACCCTGGTTCGATTCCAGACTGTATCACAACTGGCTGTGATTTGGGAGTCCCAAAGTGTGGCGCACAATTGGCCCAGCGTCGTCCGGGTTTGCCTGGTGTAGGCCGTCATTGTAAATAAGAATTTGTTCTAAACCGGCTTGCCTAGTTAAATTAAAACATTAAAAAAAAATTAATAAATAAAAACACACAATACTTTACTACGTAACATTCCACTGCATATGCACTGCAGCAACGCAGAAAGAAGTGCACCATAGAAACCCCCCCCCCCCCCCTGGTGATGTGTTGATGTCCACTGCAGCCAAATTCAGCCTCTAGAAACATTGAGAAACACTGTTCCACCCATTCCAATCCCAAAACCCATCTGTCCGGAGTAGAGGTCGACCGATTATGATTTTTCAACGCCGATACCGATACCGATTATTGGAGGACCAAAAAAAGGCTGATGCCAATTAATTGGCCGATTTTTTAAATTTATTTGTAATAATGACAATTACAACAATACTGAATGAACACTTATTTTAACTTAATATAATACATCAATAAAAATCTATTTAGCCTCAAATAAATAATGAAACATGTTCAATTTGGTTTAAATAATGCAAAAACAAAGTGTTGGAGAAGAAAGTAAAAGTGCAATATGTGCCATGTAAGAAAGGTAACGTTTAAGTTCCTTGCTCAGAACATGAGAACATATGAAAGCTGGTGGTTCCTTTTAACATGAGTCTTATAGGCACTTTAGTATTGCCAGTGTAACAGTATAGCTTTCAATCTCTCCTCGCTCCTACCTGGGCTCGAACCAGGAACACATTGACAACAGCCACCCTCGAAGCAGCGTTACCCATGCAGAGCAAGGGGAACAACTACTCCAAGTCTCAGAGCGAGTGACGTTTGAAACGCTATTAGCACCCCGCTAACTAGCTAGCCATTTCAAATCGGTTACACCAGCCTAATCTTGGGAGTTGATAGGCTTGAAGTCATAAACAGCGCAATGCTTGAAGCACAGTGAAGAGCTGCTGGCAAAACGCAACGAAAGTGCTGTTTGAATGAATGCTTACGAGCCTGCTGGTGCCTACCATCGCTCAGTCAAACTGCTCTATGAAATCATAGACTTAATTATAACATATTAACACACAGAAATACGAGCCTTAGGTCATTAATATGGTCGAATCCGGAAACTATCATCTCGAAAACAAAACGTTTATTCTTTCAGTGAAATACGGAACCGTTCTGTATTTTGTCTAACGGGTGGCATCCATAAGTCTAAATATTCCTGTTACATTGCACAACCTTCAATGTTATGTCATAATTATGTAAAATTCTGGCAAATTAGTTCGCAAAGAGCCAGGCGGCCCAAACTGTTGCATATACCCTGACTCTACGTCCAATGAACGCAAGAGAAGTGACACAATTTCACCTGGTTAATATTGCCTGCTAACCTGGATTTCTTTTAGCTAAATATGCAGGTTTAAAAATATATACTTCTGTGTATTGATTTTAAGAAAGGCATTGATGTTTATGGTTAGGTACACGTTGGAGCAACGACAGTCCTTTTTTCGCGAATGCGCACCGCATCGATTATATGCAACGCAGGACACGCTAGATAAACTAGTAATATCATCAACCATGTGTAGTTATAACTAGTGATTATGATTGATTGATTGATTGTTTTTTATAAGATAAGTTTAATGCTAGCTAGCAACTTACCTTAGCATTCGCGTAACAGGCAGGCTCCTCGTGAGGCAGGTGGTTAGAGCGTTGGACTAGTTAACCGTAAGGTTGCAAGATTGAATCCCAGAGCTGACAAGGTAAAAATGTGTCGTTCTGCCCCTGAACAAGGCAGTTAACCCACCGTTCCTAGGCCGTCATTGAAAATAAGAATGTGTTCTTAACTGACTTGCCTAGTAAATAAAGGTGTAAAAAAATTGGCTCCAATACGTAAAATTGGAGTCCAAAAATACCGATTTCCGATTGTTATGAAAACTTGAAATCGGTCCTAATTAATCGACCATTCCGATTAATCGGTCGACCTCTAGTCTGGAGGAGAGAGAAAGATACTAACGCATGTGTCAAACTCATTTCACGGAGGTCCGAGTGTGTTGGTTTTCACTCCTCCCTTGTACTTTATTGATTAATTAAGATCAGTAATTAGTAAAGAACTACCCTCACCTGGTTGTCTAGGTCTTAACTGAAAGGAAAAAAACAAAAAGCTGCAGACACCAGGCCCTACAGAGAATGAGTTTGACACCCCTGCTGTAACAGAATGCACTGGTTTCTTGGAGTTGTTAATATAAAATGGATGCAAGTAAGTTGGCGCCACTATTAGTACAATGTCTTTATTTTTTAATAAAAGGCAAAGTTAGTTTTGCTTTTGAAAATAAAGGGGCTGAGGAAAAAGTTCTCTGAACTTACTGCTTCTTTGTTTTCCTTTCTGTCTTTAACTGTGGCTTTAGTCAGTAGAGAGTAGCAAGTAGCCTACAGAACAGAGATGAGCACAAACAGATCACAGCACCACACACACACACACACACACACACACGAGCATCCGCCGGCACAGCCCTACTACTGACCAGCACTGTGTGTGCGTGCACGTTTTTTTACAGGCAGATTTTAGCACAATGGTAGTAGTATGGGATTGTATCGAGCGAAGGGAGATCGATATGCATCAGCTTCACGTTCTGTGCGATTTTGGTGTTGTGTACAACAAAATAGCATTAGTGGTTCCAAAGCACCCTGCGTTCATCTCATTAAGATAGAAACATTTGATGTGTTGCTTTAAGTCAGTATAGAGAGAAAGTCCGTTTTTGTGGAAGCAGGGGGCAGCGGTCTCGGCTCATCAGACATGCAGATGGAAATAGGAAATAGGCTAGTGGAGTGTGTGTGTCCATACAGAGGTGTCCTTTCATGGAAAAATTAGGCTTAATGGAAACGGAGGTGTGTGTGTAAGCGGTTTATTGACAGTAGGGACACTAGCTGCTTTGTGGTGTCTTGATGTTGCTGAAGTCAATTCATCTGCATATGTTCCCCCTTTTCAAACCACCAACATTGAAGGGACAGTCCTTAATCTGTTCTGTCACAGTATATGAAGAGCGAACACGTAGAAGAGGGCAGAGCACGTATAGCAGCAAAGTTAGTGGAAAGTACGAGAAAAGTAAGAAGGTTGTGCCAGTGTGTGTATTAGAGTGAGTGAGAGATGTGGCCTAGTGCCATTATTAGCACAGTGTGGAAGAAGAAAGCCAGTGGCTTGTAAGGGTGTAGGTGACAGCAGCACAGTCCACCCACCCAGAGAGCAGTGTGAGGCCAGAGGTGGGGAATGAACCTACCTGGTAGAGACAGTGACACACACTGCGTAGCTGTGGCGGGAACTCGCTGGAGGAGTTGATAATGGCCAGGAAGAACCGGTCTGTGATCTGGAGAAGGTTCCGCTGGTTCTCGTCAAGGTTCTCTGACTGTTCTAGTCTACAGAGAGGGAGGGAGGGTGGAGAGGACAAAAAGAGAGGGGGAAGAGAGAGAGGAAGGGGAAAGTCCGACAACTGTCGTTCACGATTGAAATAAAAAGTCAATCATTATGGTAGGAGACTTTAACAAAGTGTTAAGTACCTCAATGGACCATAAAGGTAATCACTCTACAAATTATCATCACCGTGCCCTTAAAGAAATCACAAATATTATGGACACATTAGAAATAGTGGATATTTAGAGACTTAAAAAAAACACAACCTAGTGAGAAATACATGGAGGAGACTTAATCAAGCTAGTCGTCTTACCTACTTTGTCTCTTTCTCTCTTGCATCAAAAGTTACAAAAAAGTTTTAATAGGAGACAGAATGCGATCGGATCATCATTCAATTGGCCTTCACATAATTCTTATAGATTTTCCACGTAGACGGGGATATTGGAAATTTAATCAAAGTTTATTGGAGGACAAATATTTTTTACTAAGACAAAATCATTTATAACTGAATTTTTCCAGTAGGTTCAGCAAATCCCCTTGTTGTTTCAGATACCTTTAAAATGTACCTTCAGAGGTCATTCAATTCATTATTCATCAATAATAAAAAAAGCAGTTTCTGGCTAAAGAGACAAGACTAACAAGGGAAATCCATGAACTAATAGTACAGTTTTTTTTATTTTTTCCCCCGAAATTTACTGAAGACGGAGTCATCTATGATTCTCCGAATGATATTTTAAAAGAGGAAGCTAATTATTTTAGGCAGACGTTCTCTTTTCTGTCTCATCCTCGCCCACTGAATGAAGATTATGGTAAGGAATTCTTTCCAAATAATATAAAAAAATGGACAATTAACAAATCAGATCAGTGCGAAGGCCAAATTACAGAGGAAGAACTTTGAGGCTTTTAAATCCTTTCATTCTGGAAAAACACCAGGGCTTGATGGCATACCGGTAGAGGTATGTCAAACCTTTTTTGAGATACTAAAAGCTCCATTGTTAGATTGTTTTAACTACTCCTATAGAAATGGTAGTCTGTTAGATGCTCAGCAGGATGGTCTGATTTCTATATTATTAAAACAAGTACCAGATGGCAAATATAAAGACCGAGTCTATCTAAAAAACTGGAGGCCCCTTACACTTCAATGTTGTGATGCAAAAATACTAGCGAAATGCATAGCACTCAGAAGTAAAAAGGGTTAAATCAGGTATTGTTCATCCTGATCCGACAGGTTTTTTACATGGACAATACATTGGAGATAATATACAACTACTAGAAATTATAGATCATGAAACATCTAAGAAGCCAGGCCTGGTATTTATAGCAGATTTTGAAAAGGCATTTGATAAAGACTGGATTTGATTTATAAATGCCTGGATTTTTTCAATTTCGATAATTCTCTTATAAAATGAGTAAAAATAATGTATAGCAACCCCAGGTGTAAAATAGTAAATAACGGCTACTTCTCAGAGAGTTTTGAATTGTCAAGAGGAGTTAACCTGTTTGGGCTGCAGGGGCAGTATTGAGTAGCCAGATAAAAGGTGCCCATTTCAAACGGCCTCGTACTCAATTCTTGCTCGTACAATATGCATATTATTATTACTATTGGATAGAAAACACTCTAGTTTCTAAAACCGTTTGAATTATATCTGTGAGTCAAACAGAACTCATTTGGCACAAACTTCCTGACCAGGAAGTGGAAAGTCTGAAATTGAGGCTCTGTTCTACTTCCTGCCTATAAATGGGCATGATACGTATTAGTATACATGCACTTCATAGACCTTCCCCTGGATGTCAAGAGGCGGTGAGAGAAGAAATTGAGTGTTTATCTTGGTCTGAAGTGGAATACAAACTCTTTGTATGACGTGTCCCCCATTTCCTGTTTTCTGGAGAGCGCGAGGAGGTACCTGGATTTGCCTTCTGTTTAGCTGCCGTTATAGGCGACTACTATCTCCGGCTTTGATTTTATTTGATACATGTGACCATATCATCGTAAAGTATGTTTTTTCAATATAGTTTAATCAGATTATTGACATTTTTTCGGGAGTTTTGCCGTGTTCCGTTCTCTGACTTTGTTGACGATGGAGAGATTCGCGCCACTTGGCTAGTGTGCTTGCTAAATCGAGAGGGAAAGTGGCCGTTCTAAATCCAAACAACGATTGTTCTTGACAAAGGACACCTTGTACAACATTCTGATGGAAGATCAGCAAAAGTAGGAAACATTTTATGATGCTATTTCATATATCTGTCGTACATGTGAACTAGTCGTCGGCGCCCAACTTTTGGGTACTCTAGCTATACCGAAGCTGGATGTCGTAATGAAGTTATTTTTTAGAATTCTAACACTGCGATTTCATTAAGAACTAATGGATCTATCATTTCCTATACAACATGTATTTTTTAGTTATGTTTATGAATAGCTATTTGGTCAGAATATGTGTGTCAGAAAAAGTGTCAGAAAAATATCCGGACGTTGTGGAAAAAGTAGCTACGATAGCACAATTTATAACCACTGATTTCAGCTCTAAATATGCACATTTTCGAACAAAACATAAGTGTATGTATAACCTGATGTTATAGGACTGTCATCTGATGAAGAATATCAAGGTTAGTCAAAAATTATATATCTTTTACTGGTTTGTTACGATCGCTAACTTTTACTGCTGGGAAATGGCTTGTGTTTCTGGCTATTATGGTAAGCTAATATAACGCTACATTTTGTTTTCGCTGTAAAACACTTAATAAATCGGAAATATTGTCTGGAATCACAAGATGCCTGTCTTTCATTTGCTGTACACTATGTATTTTTCAGAAATGTTTTATGATGAGTAATTAGGTATTTGACGTTGGTGTCTGTAATTATTCTGGCTGCTTTCGGTGCAATTTCTGATTGTAGCTGCAATGTAAACTATGATTTATACCTGAAATATGCACATTTTTCGAACAAAACATAGATTTATTGAATAACATGTTATAAGACTGTCATCTGATGAAGTTGTTTGTTGGTTAGTTTGGTTGGTTCTTGGTTAGTTAGGTTGGCTTTGTGCATGCTACCTGTGCTGTGAAAAATGTCTGTCCTTTTTTGTATTTGGTGGTGAGCTAACATAAATATATGTGGTGTTTTCGCTGTAAAACATTTTAAAAATCGGACATGTTGGCTGGATTCACAAGATGTGTACCTTTCATTTGCTGTATTGGACTTGTTAATGTGTGAAAGTTAAATATTTAAAAAAATATATATTTTGAATTTCGCGCCCTGCACTTGAGCTGGCTGTTGTCATATTGTGGGCGGCCTCGGGCTGCAGCCATAAGAAGTTAAACAAGGGTGTCCGCTGTCAACATAGTATTTATTATGGCCATCGAAATGCTAGCTATTAAAATCAGATCCAATAACAACATTAGAGGATTGGAAATCCAGGGCTTAAAAACAAAGGTGTCCATGTATGTCGATGACTCAAGTTTTATATTAAGTCCGCAAGCTAGATCCCTGCAATGTCTCATTGAAGATCTAGATAACTTTTCTGGACTCTGTACTAAAACCTAATTATGATAAATGTACAATATTACGTATTGGATCTTTAAAAATACAACTCACATTACCCTGCAGTTTACCTATAAAATGGGCTGACAGTGAAGTAGACATACTTTGTATTCATATCACAAAATATATAAATTAGCTCTCCGCAGGGAATTTCAATAGAAAACTTGTAAAAATAGACAAGATCCTGCAACCATGGAGAGGTAAATACCTGTCTATTTATGAAAAGAAATCCTGTTAAACTCCTTAGACATATCTCAGTTTACTCACTTACTTATGGCGCTGCCTACTCCTGATGATTTGTTTTTTAAATCATATGAGCAAAAAAATATTTTGATATATCTGGGACGCTAAACTAGACAAAATAAAAAGTGCCTATCTACATAATGAATATGAATTGGGTGGGTTGAGATTATTAAATACAGTTAAAGTCAGAAGTTTATATACACTTAGGTTGTAGTCATTAAAACTCATTTTTCAACCACTCCACAAATTTCTTGTAAACAAACTATAGTTTTGGCAAGTCGGTTAGGACATATACGGTGTTCATGACACAAGTAATTTTTCCAACAATTGTTTACAGACAGATTATTTAACTTATAATTCACTGTATCACAATTCCAGTGGGTCAGATGTTTACATACACTAAGTTGACTGTCCCTTTAACTTCTTATGGCTGCAGGGGCAGTATTGAGTAGCTTGGATGAAAGGTGCACAGAGGTGCCCAAAGTAAACGGCCTGCTCCTCAGTCATAGTTGCTAATATATGCATAGTATTATTAGTATTGGATAGAAAGCACTCTGAAGTTTCTAAAACTGTTTGAATTATGTCTGTGAGTATAACAGAACTCATATGGCAAGCAAAAACCTGAGAAAATACCCAAACAGGAAGTGGAAATTCTGAGGCTGGTCGATTTTCAACCAAGGTCACAGCGAGATATGGATGAGTTTGCACTTCCTACGGCTTCCACTAGATGTCAACAGTCTGTAGAACCTTGTCTGGTGCCTCTACTGTGAAGGGGGGCTGAATGAGACAGGAATGAGTCAGGTCTGCCATGAGCTGACCATGCTCTGACCATGCGCGTTCACATGAGAGGGAGCTCTGTTCCATCGCACATCTGAAGTTTATGGAATTCTCCGGTTGGAACGTTATTGAAGATTTATGTTAAAAACATTCTAAAGATTGATTCAATACATCGTTTGACATGTTTCTACGGACTGTTACGGAACTTTTGGACATTTCGTCTGCTTTTAGTGAACGCGCTTCCCTGACGTTGGTCGACATTACCGAAAAAAACGAACATTTCTTGTGGAAGTGGGAGTCCTGGGAGTGCATTCCGACGAAGATCAGCAAAGGTAAGTGAAGATTTATAATGCTTTTTATGAGTTTTGTTGACTGCACAATTTGGCGGGTAACTGTATGGCTTGCTTTTGTGGCTGAACGCTGTTCTTAGATTATTGAATATTGTGCTTTTGCCGTAAAGCTTTTTGAAATCTGACACAGCGGTTGCACTAAGAACAAGTGTATCTTTAATTCTATGTAAAACATGTATCTTTCATCAAAGTTTATGATGAGTATTTCTGTTATTTGACGTGGCTCTCTGCAATTTCTCCGGATATTTTGGAGGCATTTCTGAACATGTCGCCAATGTAAACGGAGGTTTTTGGATATAAATATGAACTTAATCGAACAAGACATATATGTATTGTGTAACATGAAGTCCTATGAGTGTCATCTGATGAAGATCATCAAAAGGTTAGTGATTAATTTTCTCTCTATTTGTGCTTTTTGTGACTCCTCTCTTTGGCTGGAAAAATGGCTGAATTTTGGTGGTGACCTAACATAATCGTTTGTGGTGCTTTCGCTGAAAAGCCTATTTGAAAAATCAGACACTTTGGTGGGATTAACAACAAGATTACATTTAAAACGGTATAAGATACATGTATGTTTGAGGAATTTTAATTATGAGATTTCTGTTTGAATTTGGCGCCCGGCACTTTCATTGGTTGTTGTCATATCGATCCCGTTAACGGGATTGCAGCCAAAAGAAGTTAAACAGCTTAGAAAATTACAGAAAATTATGTCATGGCTTTAGAAGCTTCTGATAGGCTAATTGACATCATTTGATTCAATTGGGGGAGTACCTGTGGATGTATTTCAAGGCCTACCTTCAAACTCAGTGCCTCTTTGCTTGACATCATGGGAAAAACAAAAGAAATCAGCAAAGACCTCAAAAAAATAAATGGTAGACCTCCACAAGTCTGGTTCATCCTTGGGAGCAATTTCCAACCGCCTGAAGGAACCACGTTCATCTGTACAAACAATAGTACGCAAGTATAAGCACCATGGGACCACACAGCCGGCATACCGCTCAAGAAGGAGACGCGTTCTGTCTCCTAGAGATGAATGTACTTTGGTGCCAAAAGTGCAAATCAATCCCAGAACAACAGCAAAGGACCTTGTGAAGATGCTGGAGGAAACCGGTACAAAAGTATATATATATCCACAGTAAAACGAGTCCTATATCGACATAACCTGAAAGGCCACTCAGCAAGGAAGAAGCCACTGCTCCAAAACCGCCATTAAAAAAAGCCAGACTACGGTTTGCAACTGCACATGGGGACAAAGATCGTACTTTTTGGAGAAATGTCCTCTGCTCTGATGAAACAAAAATAGAACTGTTTGGCCATAATGACCATCGTTATGTTTGGAGGAAAAAGGGGATGCTTGCAAGCCGAAGAACACCATCCCAACCATGAAGCACGAGAGTGGCAGCATCATGTTGTGGGGGTTCTTTGCTGCAGGAGGGACTAGTGCACTTCACAAAATAGATGGCATCATGAGGACGAAAATGATGTGGATATATTGAAGCAACATCTCAAGACATCAGTCAGGAAGTTAAAGCTTGGTCGAAAATGGGTCTCCCAAATGGACAATGACCACAAGCATACTTCCAAAGTTGTGGCAAAATGGCTTAAGGACAACAAAGTCAAGGTATTGGAGTGGCCATCACAAAGCCCTGACCTCAATCCCATAGACAATTTGTGGGCAGAACTGAAAATGCGTGTGCGAGCAAAGAGGCCTACAAACCTGACTCAGTTACACCAGCTCTGTCAGGAGTAATGGGCCAAAATTCACCCAACTTATTGTGGGACGCTTGTGGAAGGCTACCCAAAGCGTTTGACCCAAGTTAAACAATTTAAAGGCAATGCTACCAAATACTAATTGAGTGTATGTAAACTTCTGACCCACTGGGAATGTGAAGAAAGAAATAAAAGCTGAAATAAATCATTCTCTCTACTATTATTCTGACATTTCACATTCTTAAAATAAAGTGGTGATCCTAACTGACCTAAAACAGGGACTTTTTACTAGGATTAAATGTCAGGAATTGTGAAAAAATGAGTTTAAATGTATTTGGCTAAGGTGTATGGAAACTTCTGACTTCAATTGTATAAAAGCACTCAACCTCTCTCTTTATTTTTTCTCTTTAGTTCATTCTCTTGGTTGTTGGTGCATTGGGGGGGTTCTTGGGGGTGGGGAATGGAATTAATTGTATTTTTGTTTGTCTTGGGGGGGGGGGGGGGGTCTGTGGGAGGGGTCTCGAATGGTTGAGGGACAGCTATTGGGGAACCTTAGAGGGTTGGGGTTCACGTTTTTTGGCCTGGTGGGAGATATGTCAACGTGCCCTTGAGCAGTGATTTGACCATGGATGCTTCTGTGTGTCGCTCTGAATGGGAGTCTGTTGGATGACTGGTATGATGTAGTTGTTGAGCGGCTTCACTGCAAGTATATTGTATGTTTCAGATATTCAATAAAAAAATAATTTTAAAACGTCAGAATTGCCTTGGTAACTTCCATTTAAAAAGGTTACCCCCCAAAATTGCTCAAATCGACATGCTATCCTTTACCACCACACCAGGCTACCTCAGTCTAACTGGTAGAAAGCTTCTGGTTAATGTTCCTACCTGGTTGTGTCCACCTCAAAGCTGATGTTGTGCCACTCTGGGGTGGTGACGACCCCTTTAAGTAGAGGCTCCAGGAGCTTCTGTAGGTACGCCACCCCGTAAACCTAACACAAAGAATTTCAACATTAAAATGAATTTAAAATTTCAGGCTTGGTGCGAGTGCTTCAGGTTCTACCATTTAAAATTGTCTGTATGGGAGAGAAATGTGGTTTTACCTTGAAACAGAAGGTCATGATTTTACTGGCCAGACTGTTGCCTCTGAAGAGAGTCTGCATGGAGTCAGCCAGCTCCACCTCCTTGGAGAACATGTTCCACAGCAGCTGATACAGCAGGTGGCGAGAGTCAAACAGTGTCACCAACACACGGGCCAGCTCGTCCTGAAGAAGACACACTAACATGTTTCAACAACTACTGCCTCACATTCTCATACTTGCACAGGGGTGGCAAACCCTTTTCCTGGAGAGCTACAGGACATGCAGGCGTTTGCTCCAGCCTTGCACTAACATGTCTGATTCTACTAATAAATCAGGTTTGTTATTGTAGTGCTCGTCATTGTGAAGGTTAGTCACCCAAAAGGCTGTGTTTCGTACATACCCATTGGGATCCTGGCACCACATTGGCCAGTGCCATGGCGATGGGCAGCTCTCCCTGGTCTCCCATCATGGTGACCAGCTCCACCAGCCTTTCAAAGCGGTCTGCCAGCACCGTCTCTGCCAGTGTGTCAAACTCTGTCCCCTGCTGGAGGATCTTAGTCAGAACCTCCATGAAGGTGGCCCGTGTCTGCAGGTCCTTATGGTAGCCCAGACCTGGAGAAGGATGTATGGAGGGGGAGGAGAGAGAGACGGATAGAGAGACAGAGCGACAGAGAGGGGGCACAAGAGAAAGATTAAGGGTGGCAGAGGATACAGGGACATTATAATTGAGGTTTGATTGTTCATTTTGGAAGCTATGGTCCTTGGTAGATGGAAGGACTAACATTATAGCTTTCCTGACACTATAAAAAGGTGGAGAAATACTACTGCTACAGTAGATCACCGATAGAGTGCATGAGTCCGCTGTCCACGTTGGCGTTGAGGAGGTTGGACATGGCCAGGACAGTACAGTGTCTGAGGGAGGCCAGGCGTCGAGACATGCCCCTCTTCCTCCCAACCACCGGCTGGCCATCATCCTCCACCTCACTGCAGTCATTCAGCAGGTTCATGAACAGGGTAAAGTACCTGGGTACAGGGGGTAAAGCAGGGTTCAGAACACTTAACAGGCAGTTTGAATTCAAATTATGTGCACATTTAAGTTAATGTATTCCTTTACTTCTATACAGAAAACACAGATAGTTTATTTTGCGTGTGGAAATGTTACAGCATGCACAGTAAACAGAAAGCTGAAGAGCAGCAACAGATAACTAAGTCTCTCTGGATAAGCACATCAGCTACATGACTAAAAGGTATATGAGTAAAGCATGTTGTAGTTACTTGAGGAAGAGCTGGGACTTGGCCTCCATCAGCTCCACCCCGTCTCCCTCCTCTGGCTGTAGAGGCAGGCCAGCTAACAGAGACACCACCGCCTCCATACTGGCCTGGTCCAGGTCTCTGGTCAGACACTTGATATCGTCATCAGCAGCCTGGTTGGAGGTGCCCATCACCCAGTCTGTCAGGTACTCCACCATCTTGTTCCTGGCAGAAGTGGTGAGCGGTTGAATTAACAAAAATTACCCATTGATTCTTGAAGAATATAACTTATGAGCTGTCAGAACAGCAGAACTCAAAATATACACTTGTTTTACTCCAACGTTTGTAAACAAAGTAAATGTAAACAAACACTATATAGCTTCAACGCATTGTTAAAACTATCATTTTTATATCAGGTATGGTCATTCTATAGCTCTGTCTGTGAATTTGAGAGTGGTTATATTTCTCCAGACCCATCCAACTTTTTTTAATTGTTTGAACTGCTGACTGAAGCTTTAAGTAGCATTTAGCTAGTTTGGCTAGCGTTAAGCTAGAGTTTAGGTCTGTCCAGGAGGGAGTGCCGTCTCTGTCGCTCACCTGAACTTCATCTCCTGGCAGAAGGACAGGTCGTCTCGTCTCTCCATCATCACCTCCACCAGCTGGCACAGCTTGGTTTTCATCTGGATGGCATGCAACGTGTTGCCTAAGACACGCACGTACCTGGGGGGGTGAGATAAGATCGAATAAGGTCCTGAAGATTGACAACTGATTAGGTATTTCATAAGCCGTGAGTGTTTGTCTCTCACCTGACCAGGTTGAGCATCATGGTCTCTATGCTGGCCTGTCCCAGGTGCTCTGAGCTGCCCTCAGCATGGTTATCCAGTAGGTTCTTCATGATGGCAATGGTCTGCTCCACAAACTGGGTGTTAGTGTCATTGATGGGGACCTGCAAGGGCACAGAGACAAATTAATTAAATAAGTTTTAACTACATTCCTGCTAATGTTAACAAATCAGTTTTATAATGAACTAATGAAATTCGACAACATCAGCGCAGGCAGGGCTCTGTGTTGCAATCAGCAAAAAAGTCACCATCCCCTTGTAAAACTCCCCAGAATGATTTTCTACGCTAATACAATTCAAATCATTGGTTAACGTGCCCCATCCTCCTCCGCAGCCCATCCACTCACCGGCCCCTGTGTGTCGAAGAAGCGTCCGATGCTGTTCCTGAGCTTGTTGAAGAGCATGTGGTAGAGGACCGGGCTGAGCTCCAGCCCCAGCAGCTCCTTGACATTGGTGCGGACGTGCAGACCCACCCTCTCATGACCACATACCAGCAGGACCAGCAGGCGGTCCAGGAACCTGCCCAGGGGGGTTTCAGTGGAGGAAGAGGAGGAGCAGGTGGCTGAGGCTCCAGCTGCAGCGTTGGAGACCTCACAGACGCCCACAGAGACCATAGAGTATTTGCGTTCGCTCATGGGGCCCATGGGGGGGCTGTAGGTGGTGGGGCCACAGGGCTTGCTGTGCTGGGACAGACACACCCCGCCCAGAGCACACAGGAAGCCTGTCATGTTGATCCACTCCTGCAGGGGGAGACAAATGGGGTAGAGTTTGGAGCAATGGTCCCCTGTATTATTATTTTTTATTAACAGTGAAACACACCCAAATCCTAAAATGTAAGTGCTCTTACCTGACCATCCTCCACCTTGTTTTTGGGAAAGTTCAATATCTGTTTGGTGTCCTGCTCCCATTTTGCATGCGTGTCCTCCCACGCCTGGGGTGAGACATGGAAACAAGAAGGGATAAGTCCCTAATACTAGAAGGATGTAAGCAAGGATACTGTATTTAATGTTTCACACCTCAGTGTTTCCTGCAGTGGGGTGCTCTATCCTTCTCAACAAGGCCATCACTCTCTTCTGCAGGGTGGAGCGTCCTACCAAACAGAGAATCACGTAGCGGAGTCATTGTCTGAAACCGTTGGCCTATATAGTGACTCAGAGAATGTTATAGTGGTCTACAAAACATAGCGTTTTTACTGACCAGTGGCCATTATGTTGCTGACGGAGGCGAACTCTGTGAAGGTGGCGTAGTTGGGCAGGATGTTCTGGACGAGCCCCTCGTCAGCGGAACAGCGGATGTCAGCCTCCTCACACAGGTGTCTGAAGCAGGACATGGCCACCAGCACGGCCTCAGTGTCAGGGCTCCACAGAAACATGTATAAACACACCTCCAGTTTGGTCTGGGCCTGTCTGCAGATGGGGATTCCACTGCCCTGCGTGGCACACTCCTGGGCGAGCAGAGAGGAGTTAGACATGTCCAACACACATTTAGACATGTCCAACACACATTTAGACATGTCCAACACACATTTAGACATGTCCAACACTTGTATTTGACTTTTATAACTGCAAAACACTCCGGACGGTTTTCCAGACCTAAGCCTAGTCCTAGACTTAAACATTATTTTGAATGGAGATTCTCTATTGAAAGTGATTTTTAGTTCAGAACTAGGCTTAATCTGTGTCTGGGAAACTAGTTATTCTGATGTGAGGTTAGAGTCCCTGACCTCACCTTGTTCTTTAGGAGGAACTTGTTCCTGCAAATAAGGATCTCCCTCAGCCACTTCAACACCTCTGTACTGTTCACCATCTGGTGACCAATCAGCTTCTTACAGATCAGGAAGAGAACCAGGGAGCTGCAATGGAACAGGCCGGTGTTAGAGCCCAATGGAATCTCAATACACACCCCTAAAGACTGACTACTACTGAATCCATGACCAGTGTGTCTGTCTACATGGATTATCTCTGGACTGAAAAGCCCCCAGAACTAAACCATGTCCTTGTACCTGATGTCCCAGAAGGTTTCAATGGGGGCCTCAGGGTTCCACAGCTCAATGGTTTCAGGCAGGTGCAGCACCAGCAGAGCCTGGGCAGGGAGAGCCAGAGACAGATAGGGAGAAATGTGCCTTACTTGAAGTTGATAATTCAATGCTAGGGAATAGAACTGAATTGGACAGAATGAGAAAGAATAAAGAAGCAGAGTAGATGGAGTGAGAGTAAAAGAGAGAAGGAGTGTAAACTGACCTCCATGGCTTCCTGGGAGAGCTGGGCTGTATTGGCCAAGGGCACCAGCTGCACCAGGCCTGCGATCAGCTCTGCTGTGCTGCTCTGGGTCTCCTGAGCCTGCTTCCCTGGGTTCTACACACACACACACAAGGTTAAATATACATGTATGGGTGAACGCAAGGGCGGAGAGGAAATCGAACCACACACACACACACAAGTGGAAGGGAGGGTGATTAACTATTCAAACAGAACCTAGGGACATTGTCTCAGTATATACAGTTGAAGTCGGAAGTTTACATACACCTTAGCCAAATACATTTAAACTTAGTTTTTCACAATTCCTGACAATTGATCCTAGTAATAATGACCTGTCTTAGGTCAGTTAAGATCACCACTTTATTTTAAGAATGTGAAATGTCAGAATAATACTGTAGAGAGAATGATTTATTTCAGCTTTTCTTTCTTTCATCACATTCCCAGTGGGTCAGAAGTTTACATACACTCAATTAGTATTTGTTAGCATTGCCTTTAAATTGTTTAACTTGGGTCAAACGCTTTGGGTAGCCTTCCACAAGCTTCCCACAATAAGTTGGGTGAATTTTGTCCCATTCCTCCTGACAGAGCTAATGTAACTGAGTCAGGTTTGTAGACCTCCTTGCTCGCACACGCTTTTTCAGTTCTGCACACACATTTTCTATAGGATTGAGGTCAGGGCTTTGTGATGGCCACTCCAATACCTTGACTTTGTTGTCCTTAAGCCATTTTGCCACAACTTTGGAAGTATGCTTGGGGTCGATGTTCATTTGGGAGACCCATTTGCGACCAAGCTTTAACTTCCTGACTGTTGTCTTTTTTTAATGGCGGTTTTGGAGCAGTGGCTTCTTCCTTACTGAATGGCCTTTCAGGTTATGTCAATATAGGACTCATTTTACTGTGGATATAGATACTTTTGTACCTGTTTCCTTCAGCATCTTCACAAGGTCCTTTGCTGTTGTTCTGGGATTGATTTGCACTTTTCGCACCAAAGTACGTTCATCTCTAGGAGACAGAATGCGTCTCCTTCCTGAGCGGTATGACAGCTGCGTGGTCCCATGGTGTTTATACTTGCGTACTATTGTTTGTACAGATGAACGTGGTACCTTCAGGCATTTAGAAATTGCTTCCAACGATGAACCAGACTTGTGGAGGTCTGCAATTATTTTTCTGAGGTCTTGGTTGATTTCTTTTGAGAAATCAAAGAGGCACTGAGTTTGTAGGTAGGCCTTGAAATATCAAATCAAATTTATTTATATAGCCCTTCTTACATCAGCTGATATCCTAAAGTGCTGTATAGAAACCCAGCCTAAAACCCCAAACAGCAAGCAATGCAGGTGTAGAAGCACGGTGGCTAGGAAAAACTCCCTAGAAAGGACAAAACCTAGGACAAAACCTAGAGAGGAACCAGGCTATGAGGGGTGGCCAGTCCTCTTCTGGCTGTGCCGGGTAGAGATTATAACAGAACATGGCCAATATGTTCAAATGTTCATAAATAACCAGCATGGTCAAATAATAATAATCACAGTAGTTGTCGATGGTGCAGCAAGTCAGCACCTCAGGAGTAAATGTCAGTTGGCTTTTCATAGCCGATCATTGAGAGTGTCTCTACCGCTCCTGCTGTCTCTAGAGAGTTGAAAACAGCAGGTCTGGGACAGGTAGCACGTCCGGTGAACAGGTCAGGGTTCCATAGCCGCAGGCTCCATCCACAGGTACACCTCCAATTGACTCAAATGATGTCAATTAGCCTATCAGAAGCTTCTGACATCATTTTCTGGAATTTTCCTAGCTGTTTAAAGGCACAGTCAACTTAGTGTATGTAAACATCTGACCCACTGGAATTGTGATACAGTGAATTATAAGTTAAATAATCTGTCTGTAAACAATTGTTGGAAAAATTACTTGTGTCATGAACACCGTATATGTCCTAACCGACTTGCCAAAACTATAGTTTGTTAACAAGAAATGTGTGGAGTGGTTGAAAAACGAATTTTAATGACTCCAACCTAAGTGTATGTAAACTTTCGACTTCAACTGTATGTGGTGGTTGGTGTCAGACTTACGTGCAGCATGAGTTTGGGGTCAGCGTGGATGAGTTTGACCAGGGCGAGGAGGAGGCACTTGTAGCTGCGTGTATCCAGGTCTGTGGTTTTCTCTTTGAACTTAAGGCTGGTGGTCATCTTCTCTTTAAATGACAGACTCTGTCAGAGAGAGAAGTTGTAACTTTAGGTGTAGCTAATACATACTTTTCCTAATAGGTTGGCTTACACAGGAAAACAAAAGGTAAGTGGGTTTCAAACGATTGGTGTGAAAGTGAGTGTGAATGTGCGCATGTGTGTGTGGTCCCTTTCTCACCGGCGTCATACGTAGTGGGGCGTGTGTGTGAAGGCCTTGCATCACTCGGCTCAAAGTGTCTGAGAACATTAGTCGCAGCTCTCCAGAGTAGCAGTACACTGCATCAATCTTAGGCCACCAGTCCAGATCAGACTAAAGGATGAAGAGGATAGAAGATCATTAATATTGCACTGCTGTGGGAAAGGCCAATGAGATCAACACCGTCCTATCAATTGTACTTCGACTGAACTTGGGTAGTAAGTAGTAGTGGAGACAGTAGACACTTACATTGGTGATGATTCTGTGCAGGGAGTTGACCAGGACAAAGTGAAAGGTAGAGGGGGAGGCGGAGGCCAAACAGACCTGAGGAGATTGTCTATTAATGTTTCGTCAAAAAAGCCGATTTGACACTGAGGTATCATTCAGACATGGTCTGCACATTTTCTGCCAATGCGCTGAGCAGACTGACAGACCTTAAAGTGCTGATTGTTGTGAGGGTTGATACGGAAACAGGAGACGAAACAGTCGATCATGAGGTCCACGTCTGCGTTCTGGCTGCCTGCCCCGCGAGAGAAGGGCTTGGTGGGGTTGAAGAGTAGGGCCTGATGGGATAGATAGGAGGCGTCTGTATGTGACCGTCTGCAATATTCCAAATCAACCAATTTCCCAATTAACCCTAACGCAAGGGGCTTTGTGAAGGTCTGAAAATATTGGATAGGTATTAGCAAAATGGTCATAGCTCCATAGCGGTAGCACTAGCATAAAAGTTGCACTATAAAAGTCTAAGGGGTAGCCATAGGCATTTCAATCATGGTTTACCGTTCAGGACGTTGTAGATAGAAATGTTCTATACAGAAAGGACATTGTCAATTTTACTCCACGACTGGAATGACGAACATAAAACCCAGACACCACTGCTGTAGTGTTCCCTAGCCCCCAGAGGGCGACAGAGTGTTTAGTTTATCTGACCTTGAGGTCCACCACGATGGACTGCACCAAGAGGAAGATGCCCGAGTGGTCCTCCCAGTTGATGTAGGTGGAGGCCTTGCACAGTTTGACACAGGCGATGGCTGCACTCTCTGTTAGTTGCTTGCTGCCCCCCTGGCCTGCTAGGGCCTTCCTCAAGCTCTCCAGGAACAGCTTCTGTAACAAGAGAAAGAAAGCAACTATCAGCCACACTACCTATTTAATCCCAGTGTGTGTATGTGTGTGTGTGTGTGCACTCTCTCATCTCACTTTGTTGGCCTTGCTCTCCTCCACCACCTCTCGGGAGATGATGTGTGTGATCTCGGGACAGAGGATGAGGAGGATGATCTGTAGAGGCCACACCGCTGCCTTCCTCTTGGCACTCTCAGCAAAGCTGTCCACCAGGTCAAACAGCCTCTCCGCAGCATCTAAAGGGCGTGCCAGACAGACGAGTGAGATAGCCCTTAACTCATCATACTTCTTATTTATCGTCCTGATCTGTTCCCTACAGTCCCTTTGACACTGAAGATTTCACATTTTTTAAAAATTAAAAGTGCATGTAATGATAGCATCTGCATTGTGTTTCAGTCCAATACAAGGCACTTGAGAATACTGACCTGCCATGTCTGTCTGTGGTCTCTGGTAGAGCATGGTAAACTCATCAGGGTAGTTCTCCACCCAGTTCCAGAAGGCCTGCGGAGGAACACAAATATTTAGCACTGTCCTCTCTAGAATGGGACAGTAGCTATGTTTTCATGAACTTTTCCAGTGATTTATTGGCAACATTTAGAACGTTTGAATAGAAAATAATTTTAATACATTTGCAAAAAATGGTATTTCATCAATTTTAGAATAAGGCTGTAATGTAACAAAATGTGGAAAAAGTCAAGGGGTCTGAATACTTTCCGAAGCCACAGTAGATCAATTGCCTGCTACGGTGCATTTCCATCCAACTGTCTTGTGTCGACAAAAACAGCTGGACGTAATGACGTCACACCAACAAACAGAAGAAATTTTCGCAAAAACCTAGTGTTGAATAAACATGAAGGAGTTGAAGTGTTTCCATTATCCATTTAGGCAAATTGCACATGAAGAAATTGGCGACAGCCTGTATTCCCTCCCACCCATCTGTTCCATGTCTCAGGTAGCCCGCAAAAGCCAGCATGGATAGAACGAAAGAATTTACTAATATATGCCATAGTCTAATAATTCCTATGTGCCAATGTATTGTCATGGTGAACCTTGCACTCCAGTTGATATGAAATAATCGAATAGTGAAACTTGCATTCAGCCAACTCTAAAGTCAAAGCATTTCAGGCATTCTTGAAAGTCAGGACAGTGCTCTGCGTACCGTCAACACTATTCGGCAATCAACATTTATTTGAAAAACATTGTTTCTATCATCGTTTGTAGCAATAAAGAAAGTAAAATGTTGTCGATCTTTAGAGCATTTTTCCTATAGCTGCCGTTTCATTACTCATTACAATGTTTTTTTCCAATAAAACTGGATCAATGGAAACCTGCATAGTAATGTCCTCAAAGTGGAACATTTTATTTTAAACATTTCACCAGCAGCCAAGAGGTGGCAGTAGCAAATACCATGAATAATACACTACATGTTCAATGGTATGTGAACACCTGCTAGTCAAACATCTCGTTCTAAAATCATGGGCATTAATATGGAGTTGGTCCCTCTTTGCTGATATTACAGCTTCCACTCTTTTGGCAAGGCTTCCACTAGATGTTCAAACATTGCTGCGGAAACTTGCTTCCATTCAGCTACAAGAGCATTATTGAGGTTGGGCACTGATGTTGGAGGATTAGGCCTGGCTCGCAGTCGGCGTTCCAATTCATCCCAAAGGTGTTCGATGAGGTTGAGGTCAGGGCTCTGTGCAGGCCAGTCAAGATCTCCCACACCGATCTCAAACAAACCATTTCTGTATGGGCCTTGCTTTGTGCATGGGGGCATTGTCATGCTGAAACAGGAAAGGGCCTTCTCCAAACTGTTTCCACAAAGTTGCAAGCACAGAATCGTCTAGAATGTCATTGTATGCTGTAGCGTTAAGATTTCCCTTCACTGGAACTAACGGGCCAAGCCCAAACCATAAAAAACAGCCACAGACCATTGTTCCTCCACCAAACTGTACAGATGACACTACGTATTGGGGCAGGTAGCATTTTCCTGGCATCCACCACACACAGATTCGTCAGTCGGACTGCCAGATGGTGAACCGTGATTCATCACTCCAGAGAACACGTTTCCACTGCTCCAGAGTCCAATGGTGACGAGCTTTACACCACTTCAGCCTGCTCGGCCACTGAAACTCATTTCATGAATCTCCCGACATCAGTTATTGTGCTGACGTTGCTTCCAGAGGCAGTTTGGAACTCGGTAATGAGTGTTGCAACCAAGGACAGGCAAGTTTTTACACACTACGCACTTCAGCACTCAGTGGTCCCGTTCTGTGAGCTTGTGGCCCATCACTTCGCGGCTCACCGGTCAGCAACTGGTGTGGCTGAAATAGCCAAATCCACTAATTTGAAGGGGTATCCACATACCTTTGGCCATGTAGTATATAATAATACACCAACTTCATAAACACAAAACAGCAGCACTGAATATAGATATATTGGTGCACAAACCTTTTCCAAACTGTTAATGACGGCAAGTTGGGCAGGTTTCTTCAGGGCTTTGAATTTTAATACCGTTTCTGAGAGGATGTAGTAAAAAGTAATAGAGTATTAGCAAAAAACTATTAAAAAAAACAGTATGACATACAAGGAATTGAGTGAATGAGTAGCTACCTTGGAGCAGTCTTTTAAGTTTGGCGCAGTCCACGTTGATGTACTGCATGAGCTCTATATCATGCACATCCACAGTATCTTCTGAGCAGACTGTCAGCTCTTGCAACCTGGGGGAGAACACAATGGATAAGGACTCTCAGACACTGCCATGGAACAAGTTTGTCTAGTCAAACATGATATGCAGAGATATTATTCTACCACAGTTTCTCAGTAGAAAGGAGAGAAAGAAGAGGGGGTGGAAGAGAGGGAAAAGAGGACAGCCTTGTAGAGGTTGCCTTTTTGACATCATCCTTCAAGACAGGAAACTGACATGAGTGTATCAATGATGTGAAACTTTCTGAATGTTGCTAGTCTACAGTAAACATGTTGTCCCCCACGGATGATGTATTGCTCCTTGTGTCAATTAGTGACAATTATTACAACGTATGTTGTGTGGAAATAAATGACATTTTTAAGTACCAAAATTATATAGGTTGTTATGGGAACCTAGTTGCTCATGAGGGGCTGCATATATGAACCACATTTCATGACAATAGCTCAAACGGGACAGGAGATAAGCTTGTTCAAAGTTTGGAATTTCAGTTGATTACTATAGCACCCCCTTTGAGCCAATCCATATAAATCTCTATGGGAAGATGTATCATTCACACAAGTTTCTTCAAAAATCAGGCCAGTGCTGTCTGAGACATCACGTGTGACGAAGGTACAACTGTACGAATGTACTAACGGACGGAGACCTATCCAGTCCCGTCTCCGATTTACAATGACGCGATGTGCGGCATATGGATGCAACAAGCGCCAATTCAAAACATGTGGAAAGACATTTCATTTGCAAGTTCCTGAAATTATATTGGTTGATATGGGAAATGTGTTTCTTATGAGGAAATGCATCCATATAAAAAAATGACATGACTGTAGCTCAAACGGGGCAGGAGATATGCTTGTTCTAAGTTTGGTGGTGGACAAAAAGTGTAATTAGCAGAAAAACGAAATGGGCCTGAGCTTATAGGTCCTCATGAGAAACTAGTTGCTCATGAGGGGCTGCATATATGAACCACATTTCATGACAGGAGATAAGCTTGTTCATAATTTGGAATTTCAGTTGAATACTATAGCACCCCCTTTAGCCAATCAGTGTAATTTTGTAAATGTTGTATCTCTATGGCAAGACGCGTTATTAATCCAAGTTTAGTAAAAATCGGGCCAGCGCTGTCTGAGATATCGCGTGTGATAAACATACTAACGGACAGAGGCAGATCCACAGTCCCCTTCCCGATTTCATCGTGGGGGACAATTAACCTAATAGGAGGTAACAGGATTCCGTTTTATTGTTCCATCTGAACATTCTGTAACGTTGCACCATCCTGAACATCCTGGGTGGGGAGGGAGGGATTTCCGTCATGACTGGGTTAACAGTTCATTCACAGTGACATTGTCATTGGCTGGCTGCTAAACTGAAGTGCTGAGGTATGCAAACAAGGCATATGGCATAAGTAGAAAGGGGGACCAAACAGTCTCCTCATCATTACTTCTGAAGACAGACCTTCATTTGTAATATTTGTAATATTACACTTTTGGGAAAATCAGGTCTGGTGGAACTTTTTAAAGACACAAATGCATTTTTCCACAAAAGATAATGTAGGTCAGTTGCCATCGACCTTGGAAGAACAACAAGGTGGGCAGGCTTTTGTTCCAGCCCTGTACTAACACATCTGATCAACTGCTCATCAAGACAGTGATAGTGACAGTCAATTAGCCAACACAGTCTGCAGTTCCTCAGGATCAGGGTTACCTGGTGGAGATGCGGCTGAAAACAGCATTGAAGTTGTTGCAGCTCAGGGAGAAGAGGACCCCTGAGGCAGAGGCCCGGAGCTCAGCAGCATGCTGGTGGCCCTCGCGGTACATGTGGATGAAGTGACAGATCTCTGGCAGCAGCTGCTTCACCAGCATGGTCTCGTCCAGACGCAGGCAGTCCTTTGATTGCTGGGAGGATTTTATTTTATTTATTAGGATCCCTATTAGCCGATGACAATGGCGACAGCTAATCTTACTGGGGTCCCACACATAACGAAAAATAATTTACAGACAAAAGACTTTACATACATTTAAAAACAGTAACATGTAGTGTGTGTGCATCTATCAGTTACACATACATGTCAGTACATACACACAACAAGAGGAATACAGAGAAAAAGAGAGAGAAGACGATGAGAAGAAAGGGTGTGTGTAAACTGTCGTCTCCAGGTTCTCTGAGAAAACAATGAGTGCTTTTCAGGTTATCAGTGGCAACTTCTCACATATTTTGGATTTATACAGCTGGACATGCAACACATTTATGTGGGTTAAGTGCCTTGCTTAGTGGCACAAACCCAGCATGTCCCTACCTGGGATTCACCAGTGCTCCCATTGGCTAATTTCCAAAACTACTGGAGTCAAACTGGCAGCCTCATACTTGGACAGACTGCATACAACTGCATTCCAAACCTGTAGCTCACCCATATGTAGGAAATAGTCTTAACACAAAATAAGGCTACTACTATACTTAAAAATGTGTCACATAAAAACTCAAATTCTAACGAGAATTCCATAGCGTCCATGAGGGGAGCAGCTGGCTTCTGTCTGACGACATGTCCTAATGAAAAACCTATACAGGAAACTCTCAGCGATCCCATTGGAGGCTGTGAAAGCATTAACTCAAGTCGAGGAAACACCTGGAAATGTAATCTTCTGCTGCAGGGTTGCAGAACTGAGGCACCTATTTCAGAAGTGAAGAGAAAGCACGAGTGAAGGAAGGGGTTTAAGTGTAGGTCTGTGTGTCTGGAAAAAGCAGAGAGAGACAGAACAGGGGCATCCATGATCCATTGAACCAATGTAATACTGGCGTTGTGTTGGGAGACTTATAGCGTTTTAGAATATTGGTGCAATATTTTGAGGCCAATGCTCTTGACTGGCAATGTTCAATTCAATCAAGAGAAAACTATTTGAGTTGGGGGAGGCCATTGGACTAATATGGGACAGGCTGGGGAAAAACTAAAATGGAGAAATGTTTATACAGAACAAACACACACAAGCAAGTGTAGGGGGTAGGTTAGCAGACCAACTAAATGGTGACGTAAGAAGGTATACAGTAGATGCAGACTGTATGGGGTATTCCTCACCGATGCCAGGCACTTCTCCAGTGTGTCCAGGATAATCAGCTGGGAGAGGTAGAGGTTCTTCTCAGCAGCTTCCCCGAATATCCGCTGGGGAGAGGAGGGGAGGGTAGAGGACAGGAGAGGAGGGGTTACAGACACAGAGGACACAGTGATTTGGCAAACACCACTTCCAGCCCTTAGCATGCATCCTAAACTTGAGTTGACTTTGAGTTTTGACTCAATACACACCTTCCAGGAGGTAGAGTTGATGACATGCAACGTGGTGATCCCCATAGCTAAAAGAGACACGTTAAAAAACACCACTTACCATGTTGTTCACATTTTTTAGTATGTTCGTGAGGCCACTGATGACGAGGGAGAACTTGTACTTAGAGATGTTGATGAGACATTCCTTGTTGTGCTCTGTGCTGACTTTGGTGTGGTTGTTCTGATGTCCCGTTTTAACAGGAAGCTAAGGAAAAAGAGAAAAAAGCATGTGTCATCCTAAAGTCACAGGAGAATCTAGCCACGGGTGAAGGTATTAGACAGTGGACAATATATACAGCAGGTTTGAACAATTCTAATAGAATTACACAAAGCCGGCCTCCCTAGTAGCACAGCAGTCTAAGGCACTGCACCGCAGTGCTTGAGGCGTCACTACAGACCCGAGGTTGTCCTGGTCAGGGAAGGGTTTGGCAGGACGGGATGTCCTTGTCCCATCGCGCTCCAGCGACTCCTTGTGGCGGGACGGGCGCATGCACGCAGACTTCGGTCATCAGTTGTACTGTGTTTTCTCCGACACATTGGTCAGGCTGGCTTCCGGGTTAAGTGAGCAGTGTGTCAAGAAGCAGTGCAGCTTGACAGGGTCGTGTTTCGGAGGATGCATGGCTCTCGACCTTCGCCTCTCCCGAGTCTGTACGAGAGTTGCAGCGATGGGACAAGACTAACTACCAATTGGATATCACGAAATTGGGGAGGAAAAGGGTGTATAAAATCAAAAGTTCGGACACACCTACTCATTCAAGGGTTTTTCTTTATATTTTCAACATTGTAGAATAATATTGAAGACATCAAAACTATGAAATAACACATATAGAATCATGTAGTAACCAAAAAAAGTGTTCAACAACTATATTTTATATTTGAGATTCTTCAAAGTAGCCACACTTTGCCTCGATGACAGCTTTGCACACTCTTCGCATTCTCTAAAACCAGCTTCACCTGGAATTATTTTCCAACAGTCTTTAAGGTGTTCCCACATATGCTGAGCACTTTTTGGCTGCTTTTCCTTCACTCTGCAGTCCAACTCATCCCAAACCATCTCAAATTGGGTTGAGGTCAGGTGATTGTGGAGGCAAGGTCATCTGATGCAACACTCCATCACTCTCCTTCTTGGTCAAATAGCCCTTACACAGCCTGGAGGTGTGTTGGGTCATTGTCCTATTGAAAAACAAAAGACAGTCCCACTAAGCACAAACCAGATGGGATGACATATCGCTGCAGAATGCTGTGGTAGCCATGCGGGTTAAGTGTGCTTTGAATTCTAAATAAAATTACTGACAGTGTCACCAGCAAAGCACCCCCACCCCATCACATCTCCTCCATGCTTCACGGTGGGAACCACACATGCCAAGATCATCCGTTCACCTACTCTGCGTCTCACAAAGACACGGCAGTTGTAAACAAAAATCTCGTGTTTCTTGGCCCAAGCAAGTCTCTTCTTATTGGTGTCATTTAGTAGTGGTGTCATTGCAGCAATTCAACCATGAAGGCCTGATTCAAGCAGTCTCCTCTGAACAGTTGAGGATGAGATGTGTCTGTTACTTGAACTCTGTGAAGTATTTATTTGGGCTGCAATTTCTGAGGATGGTAACACTAATGAACGTATCCTCTGCAGCAGAGGTAACTCTGGGTCTTCCTTTCCTGTGGCGGTCCACATGAGAGCCAGTTTTATCATAAAGCATTACGGTTTTTGCGACTGCACTTGAAGAAACTTCAAAGTTCTTGAAATGTTTCGCATTGACTGACCTTCATATCTAAAAGAAATGGACTGTCATTTATCTTTGCTTATTTGAGCTGTTCTTGCCATAATTAGGTATTTTACCAAATAGAGCTAAATTCTGTATACCACCCCTACCTCGTCACAACAGAACTGATTGGCTCAAATGCAATAAGAAGGAAAGAAATTCCACAAATTAACTTTTAACAAGGCACACCTGTTCATTGAAATGCCTTCCAGGTGACTACCTCATGAAGCTGGTTGAGAGAATGCCAAGAGTGTGCAAAGCTGTCATGAAGGCAAAGGGTGGCTACTTTGAAGAATCTCAAATATATTTTGATTTGTTTCACACTTTTTTGGTTACTACACGATTCCATGTGTGTTATTTCACAGTTTTGATGTCTTCACTATTATATTACAATGTAGAAAAGTCAAAATAAAGGAAAAACCTTTGAATGAGTAGGTGTCCAAACTTTGACTGGTACTGTGTGTGTATGTATGTATATATATATAAATATATAAAGATTAACACAAAACCATGGTTTCACGTTCTTATCATGTGTATACACATATCCACACATCCTCACAAGAAGTGCCATGTCACACCTCTCGCGCTATAAGGACGCCTCTGACACCTGACAAAGGGCAAGGAGCAGACGTCCTGCAGTCACAGCGCAATGAAGCCCTGTGCTAAGAAGAACATCGCCACACCACAACTCTAACGTACACCCACAGCTGTACACCAGCAGGCTACATCTGTGTGAACACAGACATCACACAGGGGCTAGCTGGGCCAGAACTCATGGGCAGGGGGAGCCCCTGCAAGCTTGATTAGTGGTGGGGCTGGCTAGTGTTTTTTATTTAATTTTATTTCACCTTTATTTAACCAGGTAAACCAGATGAAAACAAATTCTCATTTACAACTGCGACCTGGCCAAGATAAAGCAAAGCAGTGAGACAAAAACACATAATTACACATGGGATAAACAAAAGTACAGTCAATAACACAATAGAAAAATAAATCTGTATATAGTGTGTGCAAATGAAGTAAGGAGGTAAGGCAATAAATAGGCCATATTGGCTAAGTAATTACAATTTAGCAATTTATACTGGAGTGATATATGTGCAGATGAGGATGTGCAAGTAGAAATACTGGTGTGCAAAAGAGCAGAAAAACAAAAACAAATACGGGGCTGAGGTAGGTAGTTGGTTGGGCTATTTTCAGATGGGCTGTGTACAGCTGCAGCAATCGGTAAGCTGCTCTGACAGCTGGTGCTTAAAGTTAGTGAGGGAGATATGACTCTTCACACTTCAGTGATTTTTGCAACTTGTTCCAGTCATTGGCAGCAGAGAACTGGAAGGAAAGGAGGCCAAATTAGGTGTTGGCTTTGGGGATGACCAGTGAAATATACCTGCCGGAGCGCGTGCTACGGGTGGGTGTTGCTATCGTGACCAGTGAGCTGAGATAAGGCAGGGCATTACCTAGCAAAGACTTATAGATGACCTGGAGCCAGTGGGTTTGGCGACGAATACGTAGCGAGGACCAGCCAATGAGAGCATACAGGTCGCAGTGGTGGGTAGTATATGGGGCTTTGGTGACAAACCGACGATCGGTTGAAGAGCATGCACTTAGTTTTACTAGCATTTAAGACCAGTTGGAGGCCACGGAAGGAGTGTTGTATGACGTTGAAGCTCGTTTGGAGGTTTGTTGACAGTGTCCAAAGAAAGGCCAGATGTATACAGAATGATGTCTTCTGCGTAGAGGTGGATCAGAGAATCACCCGCAGCAAGAGTGACATCATTGATATAAACAGAGAAAAGAGTTGGCACGAAAATGTTACCCTGTGGCACCCCCATAGAGACTGCCAGAGGTCCGGACAACAGGCCCTCCGATTTGACACACTGAACTCTATCTGAGAAGTAGTTGGCGAACCAGGCGAAGCGGTCATTTGAGAAGCCAAGGCTATTGAATCACCCGATAAGAATATGGTGATTGACAGAGTCGAAAGCCTTGGCCAGGTCGATGAAGACGGCTGCACAGTATTGTCTCTTATCGATGGCGGTTATGATATCATTTAGGACCTTGGGTGCACCTCAGCCACGCTCTTGACCAGCTCAGAAACCGGATTGCATAGTGGAGAAGGTACGGTGGGATTCGAAATGGTCGGTGATGTGTTTGTTCACTTGGCTTTCAAAGACTTTAGAAAGGCAGGGCAGGATGGATATAGGTCTGTAACAGTTTGGGTCTAGAGTGTCTTCCCCTTTGAAGAGGGGGATGACCACAGTCACTTTCCAATCTTTAGGAATCTCAGACGATACGAAAGAGGTTGAAGTTTGAGGTTGAGGTTGGCGGCGGATAATGTTAGGAATAGAGGGTCCAGATTGGCCCAGCTGATTTGTAGGGATCCAGATTTTGCAGCTCTTTCAGAACATCAGCTGTCTGGATTTGGGTGAAGGAGAAGCGGGGGAGCTTGGGCGAGTTCCTGCGGGGGGTGCAGAGCTGTTGGCCGGGGTAGCAAGGTGGAAAGTATGGCCAGCCGTAGAGAAATGCTTATTGAAATTCTCGATTATCGTGGATTTATCGGTGGTGACAGTGTTTCCTAGCCTCAGTGCAGTGGGCAGCTGGGAGGAGGTGCTCTTATTCTCCATGGACTTTACAGTTTCCCAAAACTTTTTGGAACTAGCCTTAGCTTCCTAACTGTGTGAGTATTTTGGTTCCTGACTTCCCTGAAAAGTTGCATATCGCGCGCACTATCCGATGCTAGTGCAGGATGCCACAGGATGTTTTTGTGCTGGTCAAGGGCAGTCAAGTCTGGAGTGAACCAAGGGCTATATCTGTCCTTAGTTCTAAATTTGAAAGGGGCATGCTTATTTAAGATGGTGAGGAAAGCACTTTTAAAGAGCAACCAGGCATCCTCTACTGACGGGACAAGTCGTGATGGATCGGCGGGGCTCCGTGTCGACAAAGGGTCCAGGCCAATTGGCAAGAGAGGTATTGTAGTTGGTGTACTTTGTTTACTAGCCGGGAGATGGGCCTAGCTCGAGGCTAACTGGTGCATGCTTCTGGACAATAGTTACTCGGTAGCAGCTAGCTAGCTGCAATGATCCGGTGTAATGGTCCAGAGCTTGCGGCAGGAATCCGGTGATGTAGTGGAGGGGGAAAAAAGCGGTCCGATATGCTCAGGGCTGATATCGCGCTATGCAAACTGGCAGGTATTATCCGGGCTAAAGTGGCTGGTGTCTGAGCTATAGGTAAAGACCGCTAGCAGTGGCTAACAATGACTAAATAGCTAGCAGTTAATTAGCTGGCTAGCTCTGATGGAGGTTACAGTTATAAGGTCAAAAAAAATAGCAGATCCGTACCACATTGAGTGAGGCGGGTTGCAGGAAGGTATATTTAATTTGAAAATTGAAAAAAGATTGAAATAATGAAATGTATACAATAAATAAATAAATATTTACACGGGACAAAAATAAACACGTCTTACTGCTACGCCATCTGGGATCTTGTATACAGAGCACATCAAGCTTGGAATGTTAATGAGCCATAAGCAGCAGCACAGTTGAGAAGTGAGCTTTTCTGCATGGAGCACTCCTCCTTGATGTGGCTCTGGCTCTCCTTCAGGCCCCGGCATAGTCGTGGGGAAACAGAGCCAGGATGTTGTTAGCCTCGATTTCCACTTCCAGACTTCCCCAACAGCCAAGTGATGAACAAGGCTTGAGAGCATGGTAAGTGGAGACTACACTGTTGTAGGCCTAATCATGGTTGAGGAAACAGTTAGGTTCAGACATGCATCCATGCTAAGGAAGAGGCTCATGGCCTAGGACTGCTTACTAGCTGGATCCTGTCTACCACTGGGGCCCCTCAGGGAGAAACCTTGGCCTGGGAATGAAAGTCCCAAGATAGGGGGTAGGAGAATAGTCAGGCGTCTGAACTTGAGCCCACAGTCCAATCCCTGCTTCATATCTTTCTGGGATGATGCTGTGATGACCAATACTACTAGGTTGAGGTTATTATTTCTCATTAATCTAGTACATCACATTGGCATCCACCAACCTCTCTGTGGTAGCTTTTTGACATGCATTAAAACCAAAAAAAGGTAGGATTCTGAAGTTGCATACAACTGTGATTTAGACTTATTGTTCAGAACACTTTCATTGTTTCTGGACAATGGGTAGTTTTTTGGGCAAAATAAGAAAATATGATTCTGACTATGAACTCCACCCTGATAAAGCCAACACATGCAATCCTATGACTTAGAGGCTTCTAAATGGTCTTAACAACACGAGGCGGATTGAATCCCTTATTACACTTTCATCAAACTGTAATAAGCCTAGCAGAGCTACTAAGCCTGAGTACAATCACCGCCTTAGTACAATCACCACTCTGTGCTACAGAATCCCTCCGTAGCCTCTGAAACCTGAGGCTCAGAACCTACCCAAACTGCACAAAAATTGCTGATATTCCATTTCAAAAGGCTGTACTGGAGTTGAGGGCAGTTGCACAGTGCGCCATGGCACTTAAGCACGTTTAGGTTAAATACAAACCACTGCATAGTGCAAACCCTTTTAAAGTATATTTGTAAAACAGCTTTCACACAAAGGAGTTTAAGAAGGTGACGAGTTTCTGGAAGCACTGCTTGCACTGCAGCACGGTTGCAAGAACCATTTGTTTCAGTCCCTTTGGCGGTGGTCTTTGACAATCAAAACAGACAAAGCTTAGTTTGGATAAAATTGAGACCCAGAGCTGATTTACAGACATACCAGCTCTCAAGCAACAACAAACTTTCCAACAAGTCAGCTGGAGCATTTTAAAACCTTGATCTTACAATATGATAATGTTGACTGATAATGACTTCTGATGAGAAATAGTTAGGGGCAACAGTGTAAAAACTATTGATGGACTGGCGTGACTACCTGACCCAATGTTTCACACATTCAACCTCAAGTTCATTAGAGGAATTTTTGGCACCCTTAAAGGGATACTGTAGCAGTACTGTACAGTAGTATATGCCACTGCATGTTCACACCGCTATCATCCAGAAGGCGAGGTCTGTACAGGTTATTCAAAGCTGGGACAGAGAGATTGAAAAACAGCTTCTATCTCAAGGCCATCAGATGTATAATGTTTTGCTGGTTTTAGTGTGTAGAGTTTTGTAAAAATAGCCTATAGTTTCAAAGATGGTGCCTAAGCAATCAGAAAAAACTGTAAATAAGAATGAATTATTGGTTAATACCAGCTTGCTGCCTACACAGACGCAATCACTGGACACTTTAATAAATGGATCACTAGTCACTTTAAACAATGCCACTTTAAATAATGCCACTTTAATGATGTTTACATATCTTGCATTGCTCATGTCACATGTATATACTGTATTTTATACCATCTACTGCACCTTGCCTATGCCGCGCGGCCATCGCTCATCCACATACTTATATGTACATATTCTCATTCACCCCTTTAGATGTGTGTGCATTAGTTAGTTGTTGGGGAATTGTTAGATTACTTGTTAGATATTACTGCACTGTCGGAACTAGAAGCACAAGCATGTCGCTACACTCGCATTAACATCTGCTAACCATGTGTATGTGACCAATAAAATTTGATTTAGTGTACCTGTAGCCTTCAGTCATTGTACAAATGCTAGTCAGCATTGGCTATCATCACTACCTCTTAACTTCCTTCACACTGCACTTAGAGATCTAAAAATTGTGTCCACGAGTTCATCCAACTCTGGGTAATATGAAAAACTTAATTGACAGAATCTTTTAGTTGGGCGAGCCTTGTAGACTGCTGCTGTGGTGACCACAAACACCTAAGCACGCTCAAATATTGCATTGAAACAAACTCACACTACGTATATCTTAATTTAAGGATGTAGTAATTATGTAAGTAGGTTTTGAACAAAAACGGATGTCTGTCAATTTGTACGGATCCATGTTGCTTTTGATCTTATTAGTGAGCGTTTAACGTTACCTCAGAGCAGAAACATGGTCAGGTTGAAAATCCAGATTCCTTAGACAGCAACATGAATGTTGGCTGACAGCATGCAACGAGTGTGTTCTTCATTTTTCCCCCACTGCATGTGACAGACCTTGCATTTTAATCAGTGCATGTTGGAGTCACACCTCTCATTTGTTTAGTTAGCAAGGTAGCTAAGTTATAGGACTTCCTAGCTGGTACAATAGGGACATCTTTTCCCCAATTGTCTAGGAAAAATTTGCCAATATTAGACGTATTGTGCAAATACTCCAACGCCCAAAATATATGCAACATTAAAATGCATGTTTAGTTGGCTAGCTAGCTACATGGGTAGCTTACTAGTTAGGTAACTAAAAGTCACTTGCACTTTTGTTACACATCATCAAACACAGATATAAAAATATTTGTCCTAACGTAGTTACTTATCTATAGCTAGCTAGCTAGAAAGCAGTCTAGCATCCACTTCGCAGTGACATAAATACATTTGCTATCTACCTGTACAAGCCCTCAACAAAAGATTCACTGCTTGCAGTTGCAACTAGCTAACTACTCCCACTTCGAACTCATATAACTAACACTATAATATTACCTGCTCGTCGAATCTGTTTATCACGGCCTGAACCCATTCCACTGGTTTATGTGCCGCCATGGCCGAGCGGATGGAAACCGCGAATGACTGCTTGCAATTCCAATACGAATGTGGACGTTCGTGGCGATGTTAAGCCTGAAATAAATCCCAAAACCGCCGTCTGAAGATGACAGTACGGCTTGGTTATTGTTCCCTTTGAGCAAGCTTTACCATGCCGCCATGACACACCACCGGAAGTCTTCCCAGTGAAACCGATGGGGATAGGAGATTGCAGAGCAAAGATACCCGTGCGTCGCTTGTTGATGTCGAAGGTAAGAGCTAAGAGGATACACACAAACATTGACCATATAATGTAATGTTGTTACATGTAACTAACTAGCTTGACTTGCTACCGTGTGAAACATGTATGCTACCATATGTTACTAAAAAGAGCTAACAATATTATAAAATGTAATCCAGGAGTTTATGTTTGAATTCTGGTTCTCTCACAACACAAGTCACTCAGAAAAGCATCTGTAGGCAGAAGCATGCTACATGTACATTCGGCATTTGAAAAAACTATAGCTGTGCTATGCTACAGAATGCAAAATGTATCTGTATCATAAAAGTGTACTGCAATAAGTTTTTTTTTTTGCCACACACACACTCTGTCTCACGAGGGACAAATGTGTAGGCTACTTGTACAGAGAGGTTTGTGCTTTAGAAGTGGATCTGCAGCAAAAGTAGACCTGTATTGCCATCTACAGGTCAAAGGTCAGATTAGCATTCAGAAAATGTAAACATGGGCTATCCACAGAAAATGGAAATGTGTGTGTTTCTGTTTGAGAAGTTAAACCAGTTAATTCCCTTATAACTGAGTGTCCTGCATCATGTATTATTTTATTGGTTGTAAATTAAGTACGGTTTATTTTACAGTACATGTATTTTACACTGAGTCATTGATATCTGGTTGAATGTTGGTTGTGGATCATATCTGAAGTACCATGTGTGTGTGTTCCACATATCTGAAGTACCATGTGTGTGTGTGTGTGGGGGGGGGGGGGGGGGGGGCATGTTCTATACAGTTTTCAGGACAACATTACACTGTTTAGCCTACACCGTGACTATGACTGCATAATAAACTAAACTAACAATACTATGTATTTTCTAATCAAATGTGTTAACAGGGCAACACAAAAGAAGACAAAGGCCATCAATTCAATGCAAATATTACTGTATTAAAGGAAATTGTTGTATTAAGCTTGCTTTGAAAACCGTTTGAATGGCTTGGATAGGCCTATGGAGATGGCGGAAAACATCCTGGTTAGAAGGGGACGTTTGCGAGGCTTCTCCTGTTGAGAGGTGGAGGGAAGACCCTCTGGGAGTCCAAATGTGGCAGGATGTGCCACTATGTTGGGCAACAGAAGAGAGAGAGTTGACATGCACTTTAATTTAAAAATTATGTTATATTGTATTCTTAGTTTCAAATCATTATTACTTTCACAAATAAATGAGAACCAGAATCTTGAGATTTGGAAACTATAAATAATTGTACATAAGAGATTACTATCGATAATATATAATGTACTGTATATAGGGTTTAATATTTTTGCAATAGCAGCTTTGTACACCAATATCTCAAACAGTAAATGTCCTGCTGTATGGACTTACACATGATATCTTCAGCAGTAGTCTGGTCTTTGGATTCAGAATGGCGGTAATTCTTCTTGGAATCCTTCTTGTTTCCCATCATGAATGGCTAAAACAAAAACATGTCAAAACAACAGTCACAGCTGAACAATCTCATGGAAATAACAATCACATCTTACACACCAGCACAACAAGATTTATAAATGGTTTTGGAATTAATGGATGGTTTTACATTGTCTCGAAATAACATTGTTTACTCACATTGACACAATTGTTAATTGTGATGTACCTTTAAGTCGAATTTCAGTCTGGCAAGCCTTTGTAGGAAAGACAGCTTCCCTCTGGTAGCCTTCACATCTTCAGCCATGGGAAGAGCTTCTGGCCAGGTGGCTTCGAAAGATGTTCTTGAGGCTGCTCTTGATGCCTCATTACAACTGTGGAGAAGCTCCTTGCTCAATGACTCCACAAGAATCCTATTGAATGTGGAGTCCTGAGTCGACATGGCCAGTTGGACTATTTTCTCTGAGCCAAACTCCTTCAACAGATGTTTGTAGATGGTGCTGTATACTTTATGACTCTTCAGGTTCTTGGGATAAGCTTGGGTCTCAGAGCAGCCTGACCATGCACAGAAGGCAGCTATTACTTTTGGAATCAGGTCTTGTGACGTGCGTGTGACGTCAATTGGGTATAGATCAGTTTGGGTTTGGATTTTTGACAGAAGTCTCACCACTAACATGCTGATGAGGCCGGTGAAGTCATCATCACCGACTAAGTTATCAGTGGATGGGGTTGAAAGCGAGACAATATCCGGGCTGGTTGAATTCTGATCACAAACAATGCTCTGAGGTACACCGAAACAACTGATGGTATCCCTTTCCTCAGCATCTATGTTGGCCTCAAAGCCTCGTGCAGCATTGGAGGTCCCACTTGTTGTCATGCTGATGGAGGAGAAAGATGGCAGAGGGTAGGACTTACCACTCAGTAGACTGCCTACATCAGTTACAGTTCCGGTTGGAGATGACCCTCTGCTTTGTGCATCAGAAACCACAGAGTCCATGACCTGGCTTACCATTACTTTGGTAAACAGGCTGACTGTGTCACTAAATGCTGATGTAGAAAAAGAGCATGAAATCCTATCTTCAGATACGCTAGCCGTCACACTAACTCCCTGAGCCCAACTCATTGAAGCTATAGAGGGCACAAGGCTAGGAAGCAGGAGGCGCTTCACAGACTCCTCTGCAAACAGCTGAACCAGCTCGTAAGCTGTGGGCTTCCCCACCTTCTTGTCATTCCTCTTCAGCTCAGTAAGGACTGTATCGGATGCACTCTTTCCAGCCGCCACTGTCAGAACCAGAGGGGTCAAGTTGCTCTCAGAAATGATGCGGTTGACTTGGTGAGTAAGATCACGGGAGAGAGCACCAATCCTACCCTGAGATATGAGCTCCTCCAGTCTTGCTATTGCAGCTGTTAGATCAGGGTGGAATGCAACCTCCCCTTCATCCTCTGGATGTACCTCCTTTATGATGGTATCCACTATTGCAGACATGCTTTCCCTGGCATCACACACCAATGTTTTTGGCTTAGTAGATTTGCCCATGTCGATGACTGAGCATCTCACAATGGGCTGAGTAATAATCTCTGGTAAATCAGAAGAGATGGAAGTGCCAGGGAGTGAAAATTCCCACTCTGACTTCTTTGATCTGGCAGATGATGATGACAACGAGGAGGAAGAACGCTGTGGTACTTGACAGATCAGTTCCTCACCACATTCACTGCTTACCCTTTCAACGTCCTTCAGCATCATTCCAACCACATTATCTATTTGTGAAAGCGCTCCTGCAGTCAACGTTTGGTCAGATTTTGACAGCTCTTTCTGAATTGAAACCAGAATTTGGCTGAGGGTCTTTTTGGCTTGAGCCGTTGTTGCTTTGGCTTGCTTTTGCCATGTAAAATAATTCTTCATCTTTGTCTTCACATTGTGGTAAATAGTCTTTGCAGTTGTCCAGATCTTCTTCTCAGATACTTCCAAACCAGACTGTGAGCCTTTGGGTGCGACCTCAGTGTACTCTGAGGTTTTCTCATCACTCTGTTGAAGCATAGAGTCTGCCTGCCATAGAGTAGTAGAAGACTCTGTGGGTGGGAAAAGGCTCTTCATGTCATTTATAATTGATCCAACGATTTCAAAAGCAGTTAAATCTGTATGCCTTAAGGAAATTGTTGATTTTGCTGGCAACATCTGAGAATCTGGCTGGCTGGTACTGACTTTGCTGGGAAAGCTACTGACTGATTTGATCAGTATTTTTCGCACTTCGTTGGTAGCGTTCATCTGGAACTCCTCACTGGAGAGTTTCTCAATGACTGAGGCTGGAGTATCTCTTAATCCTTCCAACCATGAAGAACCAGACACAGGCATGTCTTCTAGATAAGACATGACACTGTCCAAAAAGCCACAGACTTCAAGGGAGTTGTAAGAGGAACCCTCTGCAACAGATGATGTGCATTCCAAATATGCCACCTCTGACCTATACATGGTCACAATCTGGGACAAGACCTCTTTGGTGCAGGGCACCAGTTTGGAATCACAGAGAGACAGTAATGGTTGAGAGTTCTCACTTTGGCATTTACGGAGAGTACCAAGTCCTGTTGAGTTGACCACTTGCAGTATTGCCTCGCTCTTACTGGTTTCAGGTTGCTCTGGTGTTTTCTCTTCTACAGAGTCAGTTGAATCACGTCCATCAGATGAAGAAGATGAACTGCATTCTGATATAAGGGATTCACTCCTACATGGTGAAGGCAAGCTCAGGATTGAAACAGGCAGATCACTGGAGTCAGTATGCTCCAGAAGCACAGCATTGGAGTCAGCTTTTTCCATAAGTTCTTCCCCTTGGACTGAAGCTCCACCCATTCTGAGGAACAATGTCTCTAGCTTTGCCTGAAGTCTGTAGCAGAGTCTACGAGCTGCATGGAAGGGTTTCTGCTTTGTCGTACAGTGTCCCACTTGGGTATCTCTCTGGGTGCTTGTTGGCTGATCTAATTCAGCATACTGCACAATGTCCTTGACATCTTCAACAAAGTTATCAATTATTTTTGATGCCTCAGATTCTACTTTGGTCTGTATGAGCTCAGTGGCCGCAGAATCAAGGATCCTGTCAGATGGGCTAGATGCATTCATCAAGCTTGGAGTGGTACTAAACGAATGAGAAGGTTGAACCATACCAGAGATATCGCTCATTAACCTTCTCACAAGAATTTCACTCACAGCCTTTGAGGCTTTGGTCTTGAACTTCGCACTAAACAGAGTGCCAAGATTTTGCATCATTGCTTTGCAAGATGTACATATTATGTTCAGCTCCTCTGGAACAGGAGAGTCTTCAACATCCAGGTGCTCCACTACAAGGTCACTGCCAGATGCCAACATTTTAACTTTCACAGCCACTTCTCGAAAAACCTTAGCCAATTCCGGATCTTCTTTTTCCAATTCACCCACCATGTCTGCGATAACAGTCATCACCTCTTCTGTTGCAGGTGGAATGCATGACTCTAATTCAGAGGTGGAGCTCTGGTCCTCTGGAGTGGCGTGATCATCAAAACATTTCTGGACCATGTTGACCATCTGTTCAGCGGCCTGGGTACCAGAAGAAATGGCTCTGCTGATGGTCACAGAGAGGGCTGAGTTAAGCTGTTCGACCACCACCTTGATAAGACCAACAGTCAGCTCAGGTGGGCAAGAGGACAGGATCTTATGATCAGACAGTTGCTCCTGGACACATTTGATGATTCTGTCCTCTGGCATTCCCAGGTGGACTTTCACTGAGGTCTGGGAACTTTAAAACGAACAAGCAAAGCATGATAATTCCTGTCTTAACTTGGCAAATTGGTCAAGCGTTGTAATTTTAGTATTCTAAATATCTACATGTCCTTTTGATCGCTTTTCATGCTCATTAATTTGAATATGCTCAAAGGCTGATACATTACATTTTGTACTACATCAGATAGAGTAAAATGCATTGGCTAACACTGGGATAGATGATCTTGGTGAAATCCATACATGAAAACCTTGAGGGGAACATACCTCTTAGAAGAGGGTGTTAGGGACCTGAGATGTTGAGCCCCTGTGCCGCCCTTATACATTTTCTTCGCCAGATATCTAACTTCCTGGATGAGCTCCAGTCTTTCCTGATCAAAGGCAGCAAAGGATCTTGCACTGCCACCCCTCTTGGGTGAGTCAGTATCGTCGTCAGCAAAGTCCTTCACCCCCAGTACGCGTGCCAGGGCTGGCAGCAGGATCTGCAGGGTGGTCTGTGTGATGAAGGTTACAATTGTCTTGCACAATTTGGCAAGCTGTTCCTTCGTCATCTGTTTTGAACAAATAGAACAAAAACTGTATTTTCAATGGAACTGTGATGTAAAGTATTCTAGATCGAACAGAATGCATTTGATCAACATTGTTATTCTTGTCTGTGACTGAATTCAAAGTTTGATGAAGTCTGACAGAGAAATGAACATGAATAACAGAATATAACTTGATGGCTAATCTCTGAATTCAACAGATTATTGACACACCAGAGGTCAAAGGCAGATAGGGAAACTTACAGGGTTTTTTAATCCTTTGTAGATCACTTGCCACTGCCTAGAAAATTTAAAATAAGTGTTTTAATTAGTGTTTAGTTCCCACTGCACATTATTTCATAAATGTTGAACATTACAGAAAAACTTTTAACATACTCATCAGTAAGATTGCGCAGGAATGAGATGAGGATTGGGTAGGAGTATTCCATCTCATCCTTGTTGCCTGGGCCGAATGCAGCCTTAACAGCTTTCGTCTCCAGGAGCTCAATTACAGATCCTCTATCCAGGTGTTTATTCCTGGAGACTAAAGATGTGATTGCCGTAGAGGAAGTAGAAACAAAATTAAAGAGAAATCCGGCGTTTTATCTCTTAATACTCTGATTTCATTGTTTTAGGGTTTTAGAATAGGCCTATTTGAATAAAGCTATCTATGTGACCTTTCTTACTGATTACAGTAGACTACAGTTTCATTGAAAATGGATAGCACAACCTGCACATCACAGACAGAATAGAGAAACAATGTAGTACTAGAGAGGTAAATCTCTGACCTGCATTGTTGTCGGTGCCCAGCTTCCTTGACTTCTTGCCACTACTCTTCCTTTTTGCCTAGGATAGAACAGAACAGATTCCAGATCTCAAATGATGGCAGACATGTAACACCAGGGCCGATACATAAAGTGCATCAGATAAGGTGTGGGCTCAACCTTGCCCAAATAATTGTATTCATTATGATCTAAAATCTCTGAGACAATTTATGAATAGGCTATGGGCCAGGTCAAAGCAGCTCTTAAAAACACGTTTTGAAAACAGCTATGTTGTTATCATAGATATATAGATATCTATGGTAGGGCTGCTATCAGGTGCAGAGTGTAGCCCAGTAGGCCTATTATGTGCTCTGTCACTCCTGCTATCTTACCTTCCTTCCCTTCTTGGCCTCCTCTTTGGGCGTGGCCACCGGTTCTTCCTCAACAACTTCCTTTCCTTCCCTCTGAGGATCACCATCCTCCCTCTGTACTACCTGAAGGACAGACATTCCAATAAGTAATACTAGGTCAATGTCAGAGTAGATCTGTGCAGAGGACCTCATAAATAGAGCTACAGACATATCAGAGCTAAGCTGGTGACTTTATAGAGAATGGCAAATTTGTTTTACAATATGTTATAGCTTTTTTACAAGAAATATCCGCTTAGATTACTTTTTTCTTTTTTACTTTCCCCCAATATTGTGTGAAGTCATTTAGCTTACCTTTTCTTCATCCATTCAAGCTATTTTATATATCGAAAAGCACGTCCTTGTCTGTGTTGGTTACATTCAAGTTGAGTTCAAGTCGAGAGTGAGGACAATATTGCAGGCAGGGACTGTAATTTAGGGCTACATGCTACGTCATGGAACGTTAGACCTTTATGACATCACAAATAGTATTTTTAGGAAGAGCGCGGGAAAGGTTACTTGCCCACTCAGTAGGACTAGCTAATATTGAGAGAAATTTCCCCGTCAAACGTTTTCGATTGCCTACCCCTACGCCTTCAATTGAACAATTACACTACCAATAATTGTATCACTCTCTCTCGGCAGGTCAAAACCAATCATTGGTCAAAACACAGAAACATGTGGTCCTGCCTTTGCAATATTGTCTCTCTTGTGGGTTTACTTAAGTATGACATGTAGGCTTACTGTGTAGGATCCAGCTGATTGATCTGTCCTAGTCAGCCTTAGGTTGAACCCAAAATCTTCTGGGAAATATTTGTTAATAATATTCATTTCAATATCGTTTTATTCTTTGATTTAGTCCCAATCAAATCCTATTGTTGTCTGCCAAACCCCACCAAATATGTATTGTAGGACATACTGTAGCGGGAGAAAGTGAGAGCTGCAACGGGAACGCGGACTCGTCCGGTGGCTCCTTCAGTGCAGAGGCAAGCGCGTATGCCAGTGCCACTAAAGCCCGGGCTTGTGGGTGGAGGCAGTAGCCTACAACGCTGACAGGCAACACCGTGTCATTTTATTAACTCACTCGAATTACATTGTCTTCTTCATTCATTTAGATTGCACATCCTTTCGTGGTGAAATTAGTTTTGATTACTATTAACTTTAATCCACAGATTTTAAGTGTTTATGTTGCCCACGTCATCATGTGATGCTGTGAGCAACCAATTTATGCCCAGCCTTCCTAGATAGGCCTGGGCTGCATAACACGATGAATCTGGGAAAACATAACACTTAAAAAAAAAGTGTAGGCCTACTAGTCTACTATTCAAATCCACACCTCTTCACAAAGACTTACCCAGATTCTGTTGTTATAGCTTTAACCTCTGTTAAATTCACTTCCCTGGTTAGTCTGTCATCATTAGTGTTCTCCATGGTTAGTCTGTCTCTATGTTTAGTGCACTTTAATATAGCCTGCTTAATTATTTTAATGTTTGATTTTATAGATTTTTATCCTGCAGATTTTCTTGTGTATTTAAATTGACTTTGGGTGTCTTGAAAATCACTTAAAATAGCACTGTTGTTCTAATCGTCAGATCGCAGGTATACTGATCATCACTGTCCATGGTGCTGAATCTGACTGAGTTTGAATGCTGAAAACTTGTTTACCTACATTTAAAGGCCCTGTGAAGTCAAAATAATTGTATATCATATTGTACAACAGCTGATGAAACTAACACTGTGAAAGTGTTTTAGAAAAATGTGATCAGGGTTGCTTCCTGATAGTTCTGGTTGAAAATACGGAGCATGTTCCTCTGCCCAGGCCTTGCTGACACTTGCCAGATCTTACACTGCCTGGATAGGTATTTTGTGTGTCAGCTAACCACATCATATGTTATAGCAATCTATCAGTCGATGACACAATGGATGACTTGGCACACAACCATTGGTTGATGCATGCAACACCTGAGCAGGGACACATTCTTTTCACAGCACTTCAATGCAAAGTCATCTTCGTAGAAGGTTTGGAGAGCATTTTCACTAACCCTAACTCTTTTCCTAACCTTAACCTCAGTTTCCTAACCTGCAACGTTAATTATCCTAACCTGCTGTTGTAAGTTCTCCTAACCTGCTATGAAAAATTCACTTCGATATTGAAGTGCCATGAAAAGAGTGTTTCCCATATCTATACAGCACCTTCTAATCAGCAGGTTTGCATGGGCGAGAGTTTTGGCTTTCCATGGTGACATCACCATGTGTAAATTGGTTTATAGACCAATGACAAAGAGAGTGCCAATAACAGCTAGTTTTCATTTCCCCTCCACACTGACCACTCCCAGACAGTCCTAGCAAAATTCTTGCTTGAGAAAGTTTTTTTTGCAAAAAATACATTTTTGACCATTTTAATCGTAATCTATTACAGTAAGGTACTTAATTGTTACCCAGAAATGATTTGATATTGATATAAAAACGTCTGCTTTGGGCCTTCAACAGATATGTGCACTAAATACTCAGAAATCACATATATTTACATTTTAGAATGTATTTTATCAAGGAAGTAAGTTAAACATGTATTTTTTAATCTTACTCTTAGTTGCAAATAATTTATTTGGCTGTGGTTCATTTGATTTTCAGCACAACCCTGTTTGATAACTTATAGTATTATAGTGACCTCTTGTGGTAAAATGTCAAACTCACAACTAAACTCATTAAAATGGAGGTTTTCCATACCCTGTCTTATCAAACAGTGCAACATTTGACTGATGAAATAGCATTCTTCTAAAATTCTTACACTTCTAGATGCAAAATACAAGTCACTATTCCAATACTGTTTGATTCTGCCATTTTGGAAATAGTATTTACAAATATGAGCGCAAATGTCTGAGATTGAGACATTTCAGTTAAAACCCTTTGGATAATTTCAACATTAATTACTTAACATCTATACACATACACACCATGCACATATCAATAAACAAAGGCACACATGCTACAAATAGTTAGTGACTACCTACCAGTCAATTAAATTAGATTATTCAGAAAAATAATATTGTTATAAGAGACATATTGCCTTTAGACAACATAAATGACTGCGTCTGGACACAGGTCAAAACTACTCTGCCGAGCACAAGTACTCTGTCGAGCTCAAGTTACCAGCTATGTATGATTTCAACACTTACATTTATTGAGTTATTGAAAAGTATCCTACAAACATTGTTCGAATGTGAAAGTGATCAGGTTTTCTGAAACAGGTGTTTTTGTATTGAAGAACCCTGAGAATGTGGACAGTAGGCCTTGTGTGAACAGGTGTGAACAGACTGAAGATAATGATGTTTTCCTTTCTCTGTCTTTCGAAACTCAGGAACAGTTTGAATGTTCTTTTATGTCATTTAAACAATGGTATGGATGATTAAGCTGGATCTTTCTCTCTGAATCAGGAGTGCACTTTCATTCTCCCAATTTTTCCAAAAGCCCAATCTGAGCAACCTATGCTATAAACCCTGTCTTTCCCATTGTTGTTTCAAAAGTGGAAAATGCTAAATTCGATAATCACACATAATGGGCATTTCACAGCCAAGACTTCTTGATCCTTCCCATCAACTCCATGTTGGAGGTGCACTCCACAGTAGAGTTGGTCTCAAAGGAGATGGCTGGGACGTGAGTGAGAAGGTGGCCCCCAGCCTTCTCCTGGGCCATGGGCGTGGGAGTCTGCAGGACCAGCCTGCCCCTCAGAGAGTGTTTGAGCTGCAGCAGCAGAGGGTTGTGGTGGTCGTACAGCCCCACAGGGTGGCTCTCGGGCTGGAAGCAGGTGGAGCAAGCGGAGCACAGTACGCGGAAGATGTAGACCCAGCCCAGGTAGTGCAGCTCTGCGATGTTGAGCACAAAGCAGCCCACGCTAATGCTGAACATGAAGTTGAGAAAGATAGTCTTCTCGGTGGCACGTGACACAAAGCAGTCTGTGCGGGTGGGGCAGGGGTAGGTCTCACAGCGGTACAGTTGGGGCACCTCGAAGCCAAACAGGTAGTACTGCCCCAACAGGAAGGTGATCTCCATGACGGAGCGCAGCAGCACATGCAGGATGTATATTAGCAGCACCTGGCTGGACAGCTGAGTTGGGTCCTCCCCTACCTCTCCATAGTCCACCTCTAGCAGGCTCTGCTCCACCCCCTCCCCTTCCTGACCACCCCACTCCTCTCTGTATCCAGGGCAGTAGGTGGACATACCAGTCTCCATGTTCTCCAGCCCTTTCCTCACCAGCTGTCCAAACACCTTTTTGGAGGTCCGCTCAGCCATCACCTGCCCCTTCTGGACCTCCAGCTTCTTATCCTTGGCGATCTTGTGCAGGACGTAAACGATGTAGAAGATGGACGGCGTGGAGACCAAGACGATCTGGAAGACCCAGAAGCGCAGGTGTGAGACGGGGGCGAAGGTGTCATAGCAGACGGTGTTGCAGCCGGGCTGCAGGGTGTTGCAGGTGAACTTGGACTGCTCATCGCTGTACACCGCGTCCCCCACCAGGGTCACCAGCAGGATGCGGAAGATCAGCAGCATGGTCAGCCAGATCTTGCCGATCACTGTGGAGTGGTTCTGCACCTCGGACAGGAAGCGTCCGAGAATGGACCAGTCTCCCATGGTTTAACCTGGGGGGATCACAACCTCTCAGTCCACTACTACCTAAAACAGTACAGTAGGAATCATTTAGACACCAATATTAATTCTATGTAAAGGAACATTTTCTAGTGTTTTGCAAACAGTGAGAGCAAATGGTTTCTTATCTGATCTAAGATGGTTGTATTGCAACTCACAATACAAAAAACCTTTTTATTCTGTTGAATAAATAAATGTTCCAAAAATGTCACTCCTTATCTCATAACTTCTCAGACAGCTGTTGATACACGAGACTGATAGAGTATGCACATATCAATGAGGGGAATACATTGCAAATTGTAACAGCAGAAAATACTGTTTCCCCTTTCCCTTTATCATCAACAATTGAAAATGCAAACAGAGAAGAACAATCCGAACAAAACAGTTAGAAATCCACTCACCCCTGGATAGTTTGTCTCTTTCCAATGCAAATCTGTAAAAAATGCTTTGCCATGCAGTACGCATTGGCTATAATTAATATGAATGCTGTTTAATGGACGATTTGAACGGTGTTGAGCCTCGTATGGGAGAATAGGCATATTCAGACATATTCAGCCACTCTAGCTGAAACTCTCATTGTACTGTTGGGATACAAAGGCAGCCAATGTACAGTTTAACAAAGATTTAAAATACAATGGGAGGCACCTTTTCTGAACAGCCGGGAATAGTGAAACAATAACAGCAGGGAACAAACTGGAAAAGGAAAACAATGCCAATTTATGCAAAGCTTCTGCTCTAAGCCTGTTTCAAAAATACAATTTAGAGAAATGGAAGATTTAATATTTCTCACTTTTCCAGACTATGCTCAATCAATCTTTGAATGAAATGTGATGACAAAGTAGAGGAATCATCCAGCAGTTTTAGGCTTATAGTCACCAGTTATGACTACAGCATTTGTCTTTCTCTAGGCAACTAGCCTTAGTGCTGGGCCCCATCCACTTATAGGCCTGACCTAAAACAGAGATACAAATCTCACAATACATACAGTTCACTAAAATTGTCTTCCAGGAACTGTCTGGACTAAACAGGACTGTGGTATCCCTTCAAATTGTATACTGAAGTCCCTATAAGCAGCTTGCATCAATGACGTATAGATCCAATCCAAGTCCACAGATGAAACACACAGAACAGGTTGTATCTCCATTAAAATAAGTATGTTTAGAGTCTATCCATCCACTTGAATGTCCATCATGGGATCAAATGTAAAGACCAAGCCTCAGTATCCTCCGCAGCATCCGTGTCTCTGCTTCATCATGGTGTGGTCCATACACTGGGGCTCTGGAACAGAGGACATCAGGACCATTACCCTGCAGTTTGTGAGGGCTGGAATTCAATTGTTACTTTGTGTTGTTGGGCTGAAAGGCTGGATTTGGTGTTGTCCGTGTGTGTCATATGTAAACTACAGGGCAGCCAGTGCCAGTGGGCCAAATATGATCAATAACTGAATTATTGATCGAGTTCATCTAAATTCAAATATTGAGGAAGCATCTGACTTTCTGAAAACATCAATGTGTCAAAGACAAAGACAGAAATTGCTAACGAAGCACTAAGGATTGTCATGCCCATTTAACCTTCATTTAACTAGGCAAGTCAGTTAAGAACAAATTCTTATTTACAATGACAATCTACCTAGGACGACACTGGGCCAATTGTGTGCAGCCCTATGGGACGCCCAATCACAGCTGTTTGTGATACAGCCCAGAATCGAACCAGGGTCTGTAGTGATGCCTCTAGCACTGAGGTGCAGTGCCTAGAAACAAATAACTTTTTTCTGAAACTCGTCAGTCTATTCTTGTTCTGAGAAATGAAGGCTATTCCATGTGAGAAATTGCCAAGAAACTAAAGATCTTGTACAACACTGTGTACTACTCCCTTCACAGAACAGAGTAAACTGGCTCTAACCAGAATAGAAAAAGGAGTGGGAGGCCCCGGTGCACAACTGAGCAAGAGGACAAGTATATTAGAGTGTGTAGTTTGAGAAACAGACGCCTCACAAGTGCCTTAGACTGCTGCTCCACTCGGGAGCCCCCAAAATAATGAATAAACCCTTTATAGGACCTATATACTAAAGATGCTTCCGAATTTATTCATACCCAAATCTCATGCTATATAAAGTGTTGCACTATTGAGAAGACAGCTGATATGCCTACTGTAATGTCATGATCATATACCACTTAGAAGATCAGTTTATGTATGTACAGTCAGGGTTGGGTAGTTACTTTATAAATGTAATCCGTTAGTTACTAGTTACCTGTCCAAAATTTTAATGGTAGGAGCTGAGCACATTTTTATTTAAATCTGTAAAATCATATAAATGCATGTTATGCATATGTTGTATCCTAATTGTGTTATGCATTTGTGTGTGGATGTAAATATTTTCCAATCCCAGCAAATCTTGAAAGGATTTCTTAAAATTTTATTTTAAGGGGTTGACAAATAGTAGCTAAACTGTATAGAAACAACATATTGCTTTTTACCTAGTGTTTGTGTTGAAGCATAATGTAATGATATATATGGGCACAATCAGTAACCATCTTTGACGATGGCATATTGAAAATGATTTAATTTTATGCCATCTCTCGAAGGCGCTCTAATGGACTAGTTAAGCTCGACAAATGGGGGGCCACATTCCATGTAGTACATATTTTACTGTTTGACACGCCACATCATATGCCATTCAGTAATTTTGCAATACATATATATTAGAAACATGTTTTATATGAATACTATTTTAATACAAGGCAATTGACAATATCTTGATTTCTGAAAAATCTCTAACGTCCCATAAAAGTAAACTGGAAATGGTTCAGCCCGGAGCGTTACAGGAAGTTGTAGGAGCTGCCATGTTTAGCTGCTTTGTTATAGATTCCTTCTAGGTTTCCTGCAGATTTTAAGTGTTGCAATGGAACCGAGCTGGAGTACATTTTTATTCCAGGTAAGTGTCACGTCTGAGTGTTAAATTTGATTAACTACATCTAAATGTTACTACATACCCAATGCATCGTTGCCCCTAGTGAATTTAAACGTCGATTTCTAATAGCTATTCAAGCAAAACTACGGTAGCCAGCTAGCTAATATTAGCTAGCTCAATCCGCTAAACGAGCTAACGTTAGCGAACTAGCTCGCGACATCAAGCATAGACTTCCAGCTGTGAAGTATGGATGACGCTCGAGGGGGGAAATCTGGTCGGTCCCCCCCATTTGTTTTGTAGAATATTTGTTTCGACAGATGTTTGTTCAAGTCCGCCGGTGCATGTTTATAAATCGGATTGGCCCCCAATTAGCTAAATATAAAAAGCAAACAAAGTGACCATGGCCGCGCGTTGGTTTGTTAGTTAGAAAGCTAGCTAGCTGTAGCTAGCCTCGTAAAGAACGAGAACAATCCCCACCTTCACTCCAGCGGCGAGCCATGCTAACCAACGAATACATTTTCGCAATCAGTGGTTTTTGTTTACTAGTTTTGATACAATTTGAATACATTTCTACCTTTAGCAAAAAGCATTCCTTTACATTCTGGGCACGAGGAGGGACCCCTCACTTCTGATTCTTAACTTTCCCCCGTTTTCCTCGTCCCAAAATATGTAACCGCGGGTTGGAGAAAGAATTCAGACTATGCAGTAAGCTGCTAGCTAATTCTTGCTCTACTGATCATTTGAAACCCCTCTGCCGTATGTCTGAGATTTCTATTTGGCAGCTTGCAGAGGATATTCACGTCCTTGGTTGTTTGCCTTTAGTGCGATGTAAATTCGCAAATCTAGGGATAGTCATTAATTGGAAATATTGAAATCCAAACTTCTTCTTTATACCCTTTTAATAAGTAAGTACATGATCACGGTTATTCAAGAGTTTTTAGTATTTACTGATGTGTGCTTGTAACAAGATGTAAAACGTCCAATAACTTAATTGGTCACGTGCACATATTTAGCAGATGTTATCCCAGGTGCAGTGAAATGCTTGTTTCTATCTCCAACAGTGCAGTAATACCTAACAATAAACACAAAAATAAAGCAATTTAGAAATATCAGTTAGAAAAATGTCAGAGTCTGGAATATAATATATGATGGTCTGTGTATGGACAGTATATGAATAGAAAAGGTGTACAGCAGTAGTTGTATAGGATGAGCCTTGACTAGAATACACTATATGCATATGAAGTGGGTAAAACAGTATGTAAACATTATTCATGAGCCCAGTGTTTCCCAAACTCTGTCCTCCTCTTGTTTTTTCCCCCTAATTCTACACAGCTGATTCAAATGATCAAAGCTTGATGATTATTTGAATCAGCTGTGTAGTGCTAGGGCAAAAACCAAAACGTACACCCCTTGGGGTCCTGATGACTGAGTTTGGGAAACCCTGAACTAGGTACATAGGGCAGCAGTCAAAAATATATATATTTTTAAACAAGACTGATTTAAGGTAGTAAATGCGAGAGCAGTCAACTTGCCAGGTACACTACATTCATAGATTGTAGACATTATGTAACCATTGAGAATTCATCCACCAGCAGTCACGTGTCGGCTAGAGCTTAAAAATAGATGTCTTTCCATCACACCTGGGGGATTGTATTTGAGAATCCAGAGTATGTACACTAGTGTAGATATTTGAAACATCCTCGGTATGGGTATGGGAAAGCACATCAGTCATAATTTAAGACCCTTTTCTGTTTTCCTTGAATGTGTCATTAGCATAAGGGGAACAGGCTATTTCTTTTATTGGACATGTATGTACCTTTTTTACTGTCCTATGTGACAACCTAAGATGCATAACAAAATGCAGTGTCTGTTAAATTATTAAATGAATTGGACACTTGACCCTTAAGCTTCACACATCCTCTCATAGCCTACTATGTAGTGTTCTACTCCCCATCCCAGGTCAAATGTGAACACCAGTGTTGAAAATGTATGTTTTCAAACCAAGTTGCCACTTTTTTTCTTTTTCTACCTACTCCGCATAATCATGTTGCAGCAATAGTGGTAGGCCTATTTAGTTTCGTTCCCTCAGCTCTTGAGAGTTGCAGCTGTTGCCAGTTAATTGCCGAGAGCCAGGGACCCATGATAATGGTTTTATTTTGTGTCTAACAAGGCACAAATACCTGAAGCTGGTGTGATGGAGCAGTGGAGGAAAATGAAAACTAAGTAGTTGTTATTTGGAGGCTCCGTTTGATTCGCTCGATTTGATGAAGCGTCTAATGAGGCTGTGCGTCACTTGTTATTGTTCTGTAGGCATCAGAGGTTATGCTTGTGGGGGGGGGGGTTGTCAAGCTATGCAGCTCTCAATATTATTCTCGTAATCCTGAATCCGATGAAAATGACTCATTTCTTTTCTCCCGATTTTAGGACAAACCTACATTTTTATGATTCCTTTAAGACGATACGTAATAGGGTTTTGTTTTACTGTTAATGTTAACATTTTATTAACAAGCCCAGTATTTTCCTTTTCTTTTGTATTAGTCTTCTGTAGGTCCCATGGTTCCAGGGAATCCACGTAGGGACTACTACACAGGGATCAGAGTAAGTTAATGTTCTCCACAGTAAAATGTCCCTGTAAATTCCCCAACTTCCTTTTTCACAGGTTTTCTGCACATGACATGACCCCCAGCCAGCCCTTGATAGAGTATAGTGTGTAGTCAGGATCTTAGTCCTGGTTTCAGGGTTAACACTCGGATCTTGTTGCTTCCCTCATGCAGGTTGGTGCCAGACATTGAGTGCGTTTATCAAGTTTTGTGAGAACAAAAGCCATACCAATATATTTGAACTATTACGGTTGTTTCCGGGATCATAAAATAATTTGGGCACTTGTCTGAGCAAATGGCAAGCTGCTGCCTTGGGGCCTCGTCTGATATCTACACAGATTAACATTGTGGTGAATGAGATTCTCCTCCATTGTAAAGCCCTGCCTCCACATCCCTGACTGACTGAACAACAGAACGGGCTGATTTTATTTGTTGTAGTTTTTTGTTATTTTACACGCCCCACTCTGTTTCAACACAATTTATTTTGGAATGACCTCAGCCTTCAGAGCGGATTTGTATCAAAATCATCAGAGCAGCGTGAAGGCACAGCGGGCTGCAGCTCCCTATGCGTCTGTGTGTCTTGGTCTGAGCACTTTGCTGTCTCTCTCTCTCACTCACACACACACACACACACACACACACACACACACACACACACACAGCTAGAAGAAATGCTAATGGTGGTAAGAATTCCAGTCTGGATCCAACTAAAGTGTGGACAGAGGACAAAAAGGGGACATAACACCCTGTGACTGAACCATGTTTTTCTCCCATTCCCCAAAGCACGGCTGCCTATGGTAACACACTAAGCAGTCTGCAGCGTCCGCCAGCTGAACAGAATCCCCAAGTCAGGCAGGACTGTTGTTACAAAGGCCCCCCTGAGGGCCGTAAGTGCACCACTGCTCGGATTTGTGTCCTCTACGGCTCCACAAAAGAGCATAAAGAAAAAGGAACACAATTTGGGATTTTTTTCAGCCTCGCCCAGACAACCATCCCCTGCCTGCCTGGCTGACCGTATTGGGATGCTTGGCTGAACCTGAAAGCCCAGGGGTCAGCTCTTTAACCTTGCCCTATGGTGATTACGGAAAATAACAAGATCGTCTCAATCGGGGTGTCTTTGGTCGGCCTGTTGTAAGGTTGCTGGTTACAATGTGAAACTCTATTCACACACCAACCAAAAATATTCATAAACCCCCAGCCCCCCCACCCATTCTTTGGGGGCTGCCGTGACCAATTGGACAATGCCAGCAGCTGCAGCTGTCCTCTGTACACTGCTCTATTAGCTACCAGTGTTGGGTAATTCTTTTGCTACCTTATCAGTTTTTGTTACATTGCTACACATTTTTTTCAACCACTGCAAAACATCTGCAGCATTTTGGGTAGTGTATGATTATTAGTAGGTCATTATGGAATAATTTACCAATTTTGTGTGTTTAAAGGAAGTATTTAAATGTTAGATTTTAATGACTGGTTGTATGTAGTAGGTTATATGAGCCTGTGTAAGCCAGTGTGATGAATGTGATTCGGGGGGGGTGTAAGTAGTTTGGGAGTATGACGCCTCAACCAGCCTGCGCCCACAGCGCCACTTGGAAGTGGTGTGAAATTGCTCCAAAAGGGATATTTATAGCAGATGTGTAAGCAGCTATTACAACTTGTCCTGAGACACGACAGAAGTTGCATTTCAAACAATTAGCATTGGTAGGTTCTGTTACTATTCAGTGTCGTTTTGAATGGTGGTGAAGGGGCCAGTAGCTCATCGTTGCAGATGGATACCGTGTTCAGGAGGCGGACATGGGAGGAAATGTTGATGTAGATGAGAAACTACCTGAACTTGTCCAATTGGTCAAAGCAACCATTCTGGACAATATTTGATTACCTAGGGCACAATTTTTGTTAATATAATGTAGTTTTGTGAGTATCCAAAGGTTCCTTAGTGCCAAGTCCTGCTCCTCTGTCTTGCATCATATTCAGTTGTGTTGGGGTTAGGTATAGTTGACTAACATACAGGTTGTCCCATGCTAGATGTTCTGCCAGTAGAGAGAACTAATCGGCTCAATCACCACAGGAGATCACCTTACATGCAACAGATTTAGATTGAGTGGCAGGGAGCTCTGTGTTGATCTCTGAAGGACTCATTTGAGCAGATCTCGAGTTGCGGCACTTGAATACTTTGGGTGTACAATGCCAGATTGTCATCATAGTTCAAGAAACTCAAGAGTTTGTGGGAAAGGTCAAGAGACTTAAATCTACAAAGTGAAATTAACATGTTGATTCGTTGTATGTATGCAGTTGGTCAGGTGTATGTTGGTGTACTGTATATTGTTCATGTCATGTTCTGGTACGACACAACTGACTTTACCTAACCCTCTGTGCTCGAATCGCAGTTGAAATCCTCTGTCTCTTTATTACACTGAACAAAAATATAAACACAACATGTAAAGTGTTGGTCCCATGTTTCATGAGCTGAAATGAAAGATCCCAGAAATCTTCCATATGCACAAAAAACACATTTCTCTTAAATGTTGTGCACAATTGTGTTTTTATCTGTTAGTGAATATTTTTTTCTTTACCAAGATAATCCATCCTCCTGACAGGTGTGACATATCAAGAAGCTGATTAAACGGCATGATCATTACATACGTGCACCTTGTGCAGGGGACAATAAAAGGCCACACTAAAATGTGCAGTTTTATCACATTAATGCCACAGATGTCTCAAGTTGAGGGAGTGTGCAATTGGCATGGTGACTGTAGGACTGTACACCAGAGCTGTAGCCAGATAATTGAATGTTAATTTCTCTACCATAATCCACCTCCAACATTGTTTTAGAAAATTTGGCACTATGTCCAACCGGCCTCACAACCGCAGACCACATTTAACCACGCCAGCCCAGCACCTCCACATCCGGCTTCTTCACCTGCGGGATCGTCTGAAACGATTACAACTCATCCAGGCCCACCTATGGCAGCGCCACTGCCCAGTCGTGAAATCCATAGATTAAGGCCTAATGAATTTATTTCAATTGACTGATTCCCTTTATATGAACTCTAACTCAGTAAAATCGTTGAAATTGTTGCTTTTTTATCTTTTTGTTCTTTATAGTTTATGGAACCTGGAACAGCTGCCTCTTAACCCTTCTCTCCCCTCCTAACCCTTGTCTCCTGACCCACGTCCCCTTGTCTCTTGCCACATTCATCAAGGCTGCGCTCTTGTTTTTTCTGATTGGCTCAGATGCCTGGGCTGGAAATGACTCCCTTTCTATTTCTGAGAAATTAATGGCTGTTCCTCTGTTTAAGCAATCAAATGTATTTATAAAGCCCTTTTTACATCAGCGGATGTCACAAAGTGCTATACAGAAACCCAGCCTAAAACCCCAAATGACTAGCAAGGCAGATGTAGAAGCACGGTGACTAGTGAAGACTCCCTAGAAAGGCAGGAACCTAGGAAGAAACCTAGATAGGAACCCGGCTCTGAGGGGTGGCCAGTCCTCTTCTGACTGTGGCGGGTGGAGATTATATGCGTACATGGCCATTTTAAGGCCAGATTGTTCAATATGTTCAAACGTTCATAGATGACCAGCAAGGTCTAATAATCATCATCAGTGGTTGTAGAGGATGCAACAAGTCAGCACCTCAGGAGTTAATGTCAGTTTGCTTTTCATAGTCGAGCATTCAGTTAGACAGCAGGTCCGGGACAAGGTAGCACGTCCGGTGAACAGGTCAGGGTTCCATAGCCGCAGGCAGAACAGTTGAAACTGGAGCAGCAGCATGACCAGGTGGACTGGGGACAGCAAGGAAGACCGGGTAGTCCTGAGGCAAGGTCCTAGGGCTCAGGAAGCGAATTAGAGGGAGCATACTTAAATTCACACAGGACACCGGATAAGACAGGAAAAATACTCCAGATATAACAGACTGACCCTAGCCCCCCGAAACACAGACTACTGCAGCATAAATACTGGAGGCTGGGCCTCCCGAGTGGCGCAGGGGCCTGAGCCACTGCATCGCAGTGCTAGCTGTGCCACTAGAGATCCTGGTTCGATTCCAGGCTCTGTCGCAGCCGGCTGTGACCGGGAGACCCATGGGGCGGCACACAATTAGCCCATCGTCGTCCGGGTTAAGGGAGGGTTTGCCCTGCAGGGATGTTCTTGTCCCATCGCGCTCTGGCGACTCCTGTGGCGGGCCGGGCACATGCACGCTGACACGGTCGCCAGGTGTACGGTGTTTCCTCCGACACATTGGTGTGGCTGGCTTCTAGGTTAAGCGTGCATTGTGTCACGAAGCAGTGCGGCTTGGTTGGGCTGTGTTTTGGAGGACGCACGGCTCTCGACCTTCACCTCTCCTGAGTCCATACGGGAGTTGCAGTGATGAGACAAGACTGTAACTACCAATTGGATACCACAAATTGGGGAGAAAATGGGTTAAAATAATGGAGGCTGAGACGGGAGGGGTCTGGATACACTATGGTCCCGTTCGACGATACCCCCGGACAGGGGCAACCAGGCAGGATGTAACCCCACCCACTTTCTGTTAAAGCCTTAAAGCCTGTCCTTCCTTTTAGAATGCTGCATTCATGCTGACAGGGCTGGGGTTGTAGTAACTGGGCTGCCTGAATGGCACTGGGGAAGACTTACAATAATGGTATAAATTGAGTGACATCTTTTTGAGCCTCAACATCACCCACAAGGCTACCCTTAGATGTCACCAGAAAAGCGTTTAGATATTATAGCTTAGTTCATGGAATTCGGCAACTGCATCTGGAAATGGAAACTGACATTCAAATTGACTTTTCAAAGAAGAAAAGGCAATAAAGTTGTCATACTCTGCTCAGTCCTTTTGGAGAAATGGGAAGTCCTGTTGCTTTCTGTTTTTACTTTCATCCCCATCACTAGATTACAATTGTAAGCACATCTTGGAAACAGTGGTAGTTCTGCTGACAAGGCAGTCCGTTTCAGCTCTCGAGCAGTCAGAAACAGGTGTCGTCCCCCCCCCCCCCCCCCCCCCCCCTGCTGTAGTAGCTTTGAGGGTGTGTGACTGTCTAGACTGTGTACTGATGTGCTTCTGCATGGCTGTCTTTGTGTTGTCCTTCCAGCAGGCCAATGAAGCCCTGCATCACCAGCACCAGGTGGCCCAGAACAGCTTGCTGCCTCTCCTCCAGTCAGGAGGACCAGAACCTGTGGACCAGAAGCCTGTGATGCCCATCCTCCTGGACCAGAAGCCCCCGGTCAGCGTCGCTGAGCTCCTCAAGGACAATGTAGCCAGCGGGACGGGGGGAGGCGGTGGTGGCGGCGGCGGTCCCGTTGCAGTGGTGAAGAAAGAGCCCAAGTCCAAAACACCGTTCATCTGCGGCTACTGCAACAAAGCCTTCCGGGACAGTTACCATCTCAGACGGCACGAGTCCTGCCACACGGGCGTCAAGATGGTGTCCCGTCCCAAGAAGACACAGACGGCGCCCACGATGGTGCCCATGATCTCCACAGTGCCGCAGCGCGAGAACAGCGGCGGCCAGCCCTCTTACATATCCACCATCGCTGGCATCCTCACCACGGCAACCACCTCGGCCTCCACGGGCTCCAGCATCATGTCTCCCACCATGGTGCCCCAGCAGCATCAACATCAGCAGCATCAGCAGCAGAGCCAGCCCAAGAAGCCTGCCAAGCCAGTGAAGAAGAACCATGGCTGTGAGATGTGTGGCAAGGCCTTCCGTGACGTCTATCACCTGAATCGTCACAAGCTGTCCCACTCAGACGAGAAGCCCTTTGAGTGCCCTATTTGCCAGCAGCGCTTCAAGAGGAAGGACCGCATGACCTACCACGTGCGCTCACACGACGGGGGTGTTCACAAACCTTACATCTGCTCTGTCTGTGGGAAGGGCTTCTCCAGGTGCGTGGCGCAGTTCAACTTACTCAAGTTTCCCTTTTCTTGTCCACTTACAAAATGCTGAGTAGTCTAATGTTATTGTCCATAGCACATGATGTTGTAATTGTCGATGCAATCTGAGAGTGAATTTATTATGTGTGAGGTTAGTTGGAATTTCACACATTTCTTAGCATTACCACTGCACTGTGAAGGTGATCTCCTCTCCACTGCTTCCATTTCAATGGGCCTCTAATATATTTCCTTATTGTGGGGTTGAAAAGCAAGAGGGCAATATTACAACTTTCCAAAAGTCGTCTTTATTCAGAATCTGATACATTTATGTACAGGATACGACTATGTAAAAAAACTGACAGTAAAAAAATAGGCATAATGGGCTACAAGAGGGCAGATTGTTTTGTGGGTCTGCACCTGCTGAAGACTATAACTATGTTAAATGCAGCCCTAGATGAATATGATATGGATGATGGCATACAAGTACATGGTGGGCTTGGTTGGGTAAAAACATTCCACTTGAAATTGGTATTCAGTGGTCAGTAGCCAAATAATTTCAAGGGGTGATGAATTGTAATGTTGGAAATCCCCACATGTTGGAATGTAATTGAGTTGAATTGGACTGGTTAATCAGTCTCAATTGATAGGCTGTTAGGACCAGTGCTTTGCATACTGATGTTTCCACTGATGCTTTAATACACCTTCTGGCTATGTGCATTATGTACAATTTCCACTTTGAATGAAATTCCCCAAGCAAAGAACAATAAGTGGAGTATAATTTCAATGCCTAAATTCACATACCGGAAGGCCTATTTATATGGTATCTCTGAGACATTGTCCTTTTAATTGTTGTTCTGGACCACTTGTTTGTGTGTAGCTTTATGAAGCTTGGCCATTATTACTGATGCCCCATGCAGCTTCCGTTTAGACCCTAGTACTGGCTCATGACATGCAAGCAGTGCCCCGCCATGTATATAAACAGTATCTGGAGCTTTGCGTGCGTCACAGCAGTCCCTCGTGTCCCCTCAGGGATGTCAGCATGGGACAGGGAGACTGCTGCAGGGGCCAGACAGCACCAGAAGAGATGGTCCTGGGTCTCCAGTGTCACTCCTGCAGCTCCCAAGGCCAATGGTAGTGTTCTGACTCATTGACTGGTCTGATTTATAATCATCAATTTGGCGCCTCTCCCTTTTTGCTATTTCCAATATTGGAGAGCACATGTCTCTTCACCCCAACCCCTTCAGACATCCATTAAGTTGTCTGTCAACATGGTGGTGTGTTTCTGAGCTAAATTATTAGCAACTAGGGAAGTGAAGGATATTGTATCATGTCTAATGACTTGGTGCGAAGTAACATCTTACTCTTGTGCGGCGAGAGGTGCATGTTCATTTTCACGTTTGGCAGTCCTGAAAAGGCTATTCCCCTCTTAAACGAAGGAGTGTTGTGTTGGAGGGGAGATATGAGCTTTTCAGCTCCACTGCACTCCTGAGGAGATGGGATTGGACTCCTGCTAGCCATCACAAAAAGCCTGCTAGTGAGAAACCGCCTCCTTCGAGACTTTTTCAAGCCACACTCTCCTCTTTTGTTGGAGGGGAATTCTCTGGCTGCGTTTGTCCAGTAGCAACATTTCACTAGTGCGGCTTAGTGGGGGCAGAGGAGGAGGACTGAGAGACACAGCTGTGGTTGCCATATCATTGTCTTCAGGTGTATATTGTAGAACAGGTATGATTGTCTGTCATGTTGTTGGATAGAGTTCTAGCTAGAATGAAGTGTCTAAATTCCATCCCTCTCTGGTAATTCTTTTTGGGTGGGGCTCAACTGAATAACTCGGGTTTTGTTGCAAGAACATAGATTATTACTTTGGGAGAAGGAATGCTTGTGTCCCATGGGTCAAATATGGGCCGCCATGAGACTAACATTCATTACATAAAACATCCGCAGTAATAGCCTTCGATACAATTTGCATAATTTAATTATTAAGAAATGACAGTGGGTTCAGAGACGATTTGTAATTTGCCTGCCACCTTTTGTTGGCCCATTTGTTAATTTAATCACGTGTCAACGGTGTAGTAGTGTGTGCAGCTACTGTCAATGTATGGAGTGAATTATAAAGCTTACCTGTATTGTAGCTACTATACCAGGTTTTAAAGTGCCTGTGCTCCCTGTGTCCTCTCTCCCCCTGCAGGCCTGACCATCTAAGCTGTCATGTGAAGCATGTTCATTCATCAGAGAGACCCTTCAAATGCCAAGTAACGGTAAGGAGCCAGGCATCCTCCTCCGGGACGCCACCTTCCCTGTTTATGTTCACGCTCATATTCACTCCTGGTTTGTTGGATTAAGGATATGATTAGTATGCGATCTCCCAATTGTAAATTATTATAAAATATTGAATCTCCCCTGAGTCTTCAGGATGCAGACTGTGTACACAGACAGATTGAGATTGTATCTCTTCTAATATCCCCGTCATTGTCCCTGTATACCTCCCCAGGCCTGCACCTCTGCTTTCGCCACCAAAGACCGCCTGCGCTCCCACATGATCCGACACGAGGGCAAGGTGACCTGCAACATCTGTGGCAAGATGCTGAGCGCCGCCTACATTACCAGCCACCTCAAGACCCACGGCCAGGCCAGCTTCAACAACCCCTGTAATAAAGGTATGCCAGGCAGCCTCCACCACTCCCTCCCCTAAGCCACACCTAGCCTGGGGTCCTCCAGACCTAGGTATTAAATCGTATTTGTATTCTTCAAAATAATTTAGGTACTTATTCCGTCCCCATCTTTATGCTGAAAGCACCCCAGGCCTTGTTGTTCAGTGCTGTGCTGTACTATACACAATAGGAAAGCACAAAGCACTTTGTCAGGTTTGTCCTGCGGGTTGTAATCATTCCGATTCTGTAGCTAGATTTTTCCTAAATGTAAGCAAGCGGGATGAAACGTGGAGGGACATACCGGAATTTGTCCAATAGAAACTCTTGTTTTTATCTGTTTGGTTCTTAAACGGTTTCCGTAATGAATACACCCCAGGTTTCTGAAGTTGTCGTCAGATTTCAGATTTTTTTCCAGTCACAAAATCATAAGAGTGGGAAGTGACTCATGTCAGGCTGTATTTGATTCCAATATCTATTTGGGTCAGGATAAAGACTGTTTAGGAATATGCCTACTTTATCTTGGCCATTTTCATGGACATTCATCTCCTTCAGTGCAGCACCACAACAAATTGACTTACAGATTCAAATGTACTGCACAACAGTCCACAACTGACAAGGACTGTGTCGTTACCACTCATTCATGAATTGATAGCATGATCATGTCAGTGTGCTGGGGCCCACCTTCAGGCCAGCCTAGTCTGGTGTGTTTGTTGTTTGCACATGTGTGGTGGTGTTGACAAGTATCTCTGCTGACAGAAATGGATAGCCTGTAGCAAGAAATCTGTTAGGAGATGGTCTAAATTTAAAGGGCTTTGCACTTTCAATTCATTTGACGCACATAGCAAACTAGTGCAGCAATACAAGGCATTCAAATCTGACCCGACCAAACAAATAATTTAATATCCTCTCATTAAGTGTTGATGGGTCTGTGTGTGCGGTTTTCAAACTCGGTGGGTATCTTGTTTCTGTCAGCTCTTGAAATTGAGGTTCATGACGTCTGCTCTGTCATTGGTTTGTCAAACTTCCACTCACTTATGGGTGTTAAAGTCCAGTTTGGAAGAATAAGATCACTCTGACACGTTTTTCATGGGATTGATCACTCTAAAATAGCAAGGGCTATTGTTCAGCAAACCCTTGTCAGTTTATACAATGGGTATGCATATGATACAACAAATCACATTTTTGTTCCCACCAGCTACGACGCGCTATAAACATTTTAGTACTTGGTAGAAGGCCATTTGATTGGCCGTTCGTGTATCTAACCCAATGACCTGTACACCCCTATGCCCTGCTGCCACCCCTGGCACGCAGGCCCAAATGATGCCCTGTCCCAATCAGTCCTGTCAATATATGTAACCCCTATCTGTCTGTATCTCTGAATAGGGCTAAGTGACTGGCAGTGGAACCACCACTCAGGGCTACGAAAAGGTAATCTAGTAACTAAAGCTGAAACCCATCCCGATCCCAACCCCTCCAAATTTGTAGCTGTATATTCTTACTTATGCATTGAAGTGGCCCATTTTCCACTACAGATCTGTTTTCTAGCCTAGCGTGTGTAGCTGTAGTGGTTTTCCAACCAAGTCGTTGCAGATGCTTGTGTTTTTGTGTGTTATGGTTATTCAGGTATCAGGGTTTTATTTCATTAAGCCGGATCAATAAGTTAGCTAGCCAAATAACTTTGATAAACCTTAAATTACAACTCAGAAGGTTTAAGTGGAATATGGGTTGTTGAAGGTATTGAGTTAATTATACCATACCATTTCAAGTTGACTATAGTATGAAAAAGTGTTTCTGAATATTAGCTGAAAGTTAGCTGGCTAGCACATTGATCCTGCTTTTTGAATTGCCCCCTCAGGTGAGTTGACGGTAGGAGAGATCTTAAATAACTCGTTCCAAGTCCTTATGGACATCTCTCGTTTTCAAGGTAGGTTCATAAGAATCCTACCATTTTTGTTTTATCATGTCTAATCATTTTAGTGTGTGTGTGTTGACTGCTGCAGTGACTCCAACCTCGGCCCCTCTAACCCTGTGGAGCTTGGGGTTATCCTAAATGGTTTGTAAGGAACGATCATCCAGCTCATTATGTCTTTATTTCGCTCCTTCCCGCCCTTTTGTCTTTCCTCAGACTCCAACAACGTGCACAACTCGGGCTCGGCGACACCTGTCACCAACTCTGCTGCCATCACCTCGGCGATGAACCGCGGCAACGCCAGCAACCCGGTAACCATCGCTGCCCAGATGAACATCACCACCAGCACGGTCAACATCACCTCTCCAATCAACTTGCAGCACCCAGTGACCATCACCGGGCCCATGAATATAGCCCACCCTGTGGCCATCACCTCTGGGATGCCCATGAATATAACCGGGCCTCTCAACATCGCAATGCGGCCCATGGATAGCATGCCTTTTCTCTCCCAGGTCCTGCCTTCCTCCCCTCCCTGGTAGTAACCCCTTCCCTGGCCCCTGGTTAGCATCTCTTTATCAACCCCTCCCACCTCTCTCCTTCTACCCCCAAACCACCACCTCCTCCCTTACTTTAGCAGACCTTCCTCCTTACCAGGAGTACTATAGATGATGATTTAGTATGGGGGGGCTAGCTGTACCCGTCTGTCTGTAGTTGCTGCAGCAGTGAATGCAGCATGATGAGAGGTGGACTGGCCAGCCCCTGTAGATGCTGGTGCATTTTATTTCATTTAACCGCCGGTAGGAGGACAGTCCTGGAAGGCATGTGAAGTTTCAAAAGGAGAAATGGAGCTTTTGAATGATGCACCAAGTGGATGCCTGACGTAAACAAACGAGTTATGCCTCGCCTCTTGCGTCAGAACATACCTGCACATTTGGCATTGGAATGAAACTGTAACAGAAATGTATTGCTGGTATTAATGTTTTTTAAATGCTCTCTTACAGAGCAGATGGTTTTTATATTTGTTTTCCTTTGTTATTATTATAGCCTGCTAATCAGTATTTAAGTTGTAATAATTGTAAGGGGTTAAGTACAACAAAAGGGACAAAGGCTACCATTTTGCAGGAGGGTGATTTTTCTGGATAATTTAAGGCACCACAGTTGTATCTTAGGCCAATGCCTTTGACTACATAATGTGAGCTCTCCCAGGTCCTGTACATCTCTGGAAAATGGTCACTTCTCACTGCTGGATACTGTAAACCTATACATAATTATTATTTTTTTAATAGTTGTAAGTTGTGTTTTATATGAATTCACAAAGTAGCCGGAGGACATTAGTGGTAATGTTACAGGAACACAAGGAGGAAATGTCTGGCACTGAAAGCATATCCCCGGGTTAATGTCCTGAAAACAGCAGTATTATCAAGGATCAAAATGTTTAGTGTTGGCTGAGAGCCCTGTTAATGTAGAGGCTACCAGAGCCACCTAGTGGCACAGTAGACACTATGCTGAAAAAGTGGTCCCAAAGTTCACCTTAACATTTTTGTAAATATAGTTATGTTGGGAGAGGTTTTGATAGGGCCATTTTATCCCCCTCTATTTTTGATTGCTAGTTTAGGATCCTATAAGTATGAACTTCTACTCAGGAACCTTACTGAGAGTAGCCCAATCTTTTGATGAGTAAAAGGATCAAATCAAGTTTAACACACAACCTTGACCTTTTACCCTTTCTTTGTAAATATTAAAACACACAATTATTTTGTCTTTGCCCGTCAGGAAAAAAAGTAGATATTCAACACAGGTCAGAGCTGCAATGACTTTATCGTTGTCGATACGGCTGTCCATTGGACTACTTTTGCATAGTTTACTTCCAAGGTTAGTTTAAGGTTTTTCTGTCTCCTGAGGTCCTTTTTTGTTATATTACTGTAGAACCAACTGCCATCTGGAGCCTGAGGTGCCCTGAAAGAGAATGGAAGCAGAGACTAGAGGCTGTATCCACTACATGTGTTCTAGAAGGATCAAAGGTTATAGGTCAATGGTCACAGGGCTGCTTCCTGCCCAGTGCCTGCCTGCTCTGCCTAGGCCTACATTCAGTACACAGGCCTCTCACTCAATTGGCAGGTACTCTTAAAGAGCATGTGTAGCTGACACGACACATTTCCCAAAAATCAGGCTGTATGGGTTTGGTAGGAACAGGCGGTGCATTCAAACGTTACACTGGTGGACACTCTTCAGAGACTTGTGGCCTCGCCTTCCTTGTCGGTCTTGGGAGCAGCAAGGTGTTTGAGGCCTTTGATAGTATTGTATGCATGCCAACACAGTGCCCCAAGGGAATTGCTTGACTCCGGGATGGAATGGCGGGTGGTCTTGTTGCCATTTGGATTCCCTTTCCATCGATGTTGCATGTGGACGTCTGAGCTCGTCCAAGTTTGGATTCAGTTTTTTTTTAAACTCATTAGAAGGCTAGTGACTTTTTTTATTTTATTTAATTTTTTTACTGAAAGAAAACACTACAAAAAGAATTTGTTTTGAAGTATGTGTGTGTTGTCCTTCCGCAGTGGCCGTAACTAGTGTGCCTGACCTGCTTTGCAACAACACTATTCCACACTTCTGCTTCCTCTTCTAGATGTGATGGACATAGACTTAGACAACACTAGTGCCCAAAAGCCCATTTTAGCATGGGCAGCGCCAATGAGGACTTTTTGAAGTAGTCAACTGCGTGGGACTTCCTATGGGTTAAGGAAGGAACACATCACATAATTCCATCCAGGTCATCAGGAGGGATCAGCCAATGAATTAAACTTGTGAGGAAACATTCCTTAAATGCAGTTGGCAGTAAATCGCCAACCCTGGATTTATACCTGTTCAAACAACTCACTCCAGGTGGCAGTATGCACCCTTTCAGTTTGTTTTCCAACTCATGAAAGTAATAGAAAATGGACTATTTCAAAATGGAGATGGCCTCAATGGCGCTGCCTGCGCTTTCGCAGATGTAATGTCTATGGTGATGGACTTGCTTTGTGAAGGAAGCCTTAACTGTTCAGATGGCTAAGAGCTAGACAGCCCCCTCAACCAAATTGAAATGTTGTGATTTATTTTTTATTTTTAAGTATGATGAACACTGAATAAAGTGTTTTGTAAGTAACATTCTGTTAACATATTTGAGAACATGGTCTGTGTTTTTTAAAGGGCCATTACTCTTATGCATCATCAGTTTATTTTTAACCAAATGCTTTTAATTTGTTTGCAATGACACTACATTTCTTTTTTTTTAAATGCAATGATTGGTTTTGGTCTTAACTTTTGATTTTGGAAGAGAAGTTGGTCTGATCTCAAATCTTTCTCTGAATTGGGAGATCTTGGAGTCCTGTGAAGGCTGCTGAATGTATATCTTTGTACAAAACCATTTAGTTCAGAGGACATGTTAGTTATGATAGACACATGCAAGGGGAAAAAACTAGAACCTTTTTATAAATCTTTTTGTATTAGAACATTAACAATGGTAATTTTGTATATACGAAGACTAGGCTTTCTGATTAGCAGAAAGGTAAAACATTCCTACATTTTTAAATGTCTGTCAAGAATAATTGTAAACATATGCGCGATGTTTTTATGTGCCTTTTATTTGGGTTGTCTAAATAAAATAACTATAAAACATGATTGTGGACTGTCCATACTGAGTCTGCAGGGAGGACATAGTTAACATTTGGCTCCCCCCAACACTTCCTAAAAGGTCTCTCGCTTTCTCTCTAACTCTATTTTTCTCTTTCCCCCTCCCCCTCAGGTCTACACTGCCTGGCTCACAGTTGGCATGCTATTGGAGTATGGTGTACTGATAAGTGCCTCTGTGACTCTGTTTGCGTATTGTGCCAAACCATGCTCTGTGCATGACAACAAAATTGTTTTTTTTTCTCTTTACACATTTTATTTTTATCAATTAAACTTGGAAACTTGGATGGGGTGTCAGCCTGTTTTGTTTGAACTGTACACACTATCTTCACATGCCTGTTGGTGCCTTTTTTTTACAGTCCTGACTTTCGTTCTTATTACGAGTGTCCGTGTAATCTGGTTCAGTGCACAGTAGCCTGGGGATGAGGTTTGAGTCGGATCCAAGTCATTTAGAAGGCAAGGATAAACATGACTGAAGAGGAAGGAGTGAGGACTTCACACACACACTCACCGGCCAGTTTTAGGTACACCACCGCATTCATGAAAATGGATCGCTCTGAAAGGGAGTTTGGTTTTATATAACCACAAACTCAGCAAAAAAAGAAATGTCCTCACTGTCAACTGTTAATTTTTAGCAAACTTCACGTGTAAATATTTGTATGAACATAAGATTCAACAACTGAGACATGAAGTAGACAAGTGCCTAACAGAAATTGAATGTGTCCCTGAACAAAGGGGGGGGGTCAAAAATAACAGTATCTGGTGTGGCCACCAGCGACATTAAGTACTGCAATGCATCTCCTCCTCATGGACCACCAGATTTGCCAGTTCTTGCTGTGAGATGTTACCCCACTCTTCCACCAAGGCACCTGCAAGTTCCCGGACATTTCTGGGGGGAATGGCCCTAGCCCTTACCCTCCGATCCAACAGGTCCCAGACGTGCTCAATGGGATTGAGATCTGGGCTCTTCGCTGGCCATGGCAAAACACTGACATTCCTGTCTTGCAGGAAATTATGCACAGAACGAGCAGCATGGCTGGTGGCATTGTCATGCTGGAGGATACCACATGAGGATGTCTTCCCTGTAATGCACAGCGTTGAGATTGCCTGCAATGACAACAAGCTCAGTCCGATGATGCTGTGACTCACCGCCCCAGACCATGACAGACCCTCTTCCAAATCGATCCCGCTCCAGAGTACAGGCCAATGGTGTAACGCTCATGCCTTCGACGATAAACGTGAATCCGACCATCACCCCTGGTGAGACAAAACCGCAACTCTTCAGTGAAGAGCACTTTTTGCCAGTCCTGTCTGGTCCAGCGATGATGGGTTTGTGCCCATAGGCGACGTTGTTGCCGGTGATGTCTGGTGAGGACCTGCCTTACAACAGGCCTACAAGCTCTCAGTCCAGCCTCTCTCAGGCTATTGCGGACAGTCTGAGCACTGATGGAGGGATTGTGTGTTCCTGGTGTAACTCGGGCAGTTGTTGCCATCCTGTACCTGTCCCGCAGGTGTGATGTTTGGATGTACCGATCCTGTGCAGGTGTTGTTACACGTGGTCTGCCACTGCGAGGACGATCAGCTGTCCGTCCTGTCTCTCTATAGCACTGTCTTAGGCGTCTCACAGTATGGACATTGCAATTTATTGCCCTGGCCACATCTGCAGTCCTCATACCTCCTTGCAGCATGCCTAAGGCACGTTCACGCAGATGAGCAAGGACCCTGGGCATCTTTATTTGGTGTTTTTCAGTGTCAGTAGAAAGGCCTCTTTAGTGTCCTACGTTTTCATAACGTGACCTTAATTGCCTACCGACTGTAAGCTGTTAGTGTCTTAACGACCGTTCCACAGGTGCATGAAGATTAATTGTTTATGGTTCATTGAACAAGCATGGGAAACCGTGTTTAAACCCTTTACAATGAAGATCTGTGAAATTATTTGGATTTTTATGAATTTTCTTTGAAAGACAGGGTCCTGAAAAAGGGACGTTTCTTTTTGTTATACACTGCTCAAAAAAATAAAGGGAACACTTAAACAACACAATGTAACTCCAAGTCAATCACACTTCTGTGAAATCAAACTGTCCACTTAGGAAGCAACACTGATTGACAATAAATTTCACATGCTGTTGTGCAAATGGAATAGACAAAAGGTGGAAATTATAGGCAATTAGCAAGACACCCCCAATAAAGGAGTGGTTCTGCAGGTGGTGACCACAGACCACTTCTCAGTTCCTATGCTTCCTGGCTGATGTTTTGGTCACTTTTGAATGCTGGCGGTGCTTTCACTCTAGTGGTAGCATGAGACGGAGTCTACAACCCACACAAGTGGCTCAGGTAGTGCAGCTCGTCCAGGATGGCACATCAATGCGAGCTGTGGCAAGAAGGTTTGCTGTGTCTGTCAGCGTAGTGTCCAGAGCATGGAGGCGCTACCAGGAGACAGGCTTGTACATCAGAAGACGTGGAGGAGGCCGTAGGAGGGCAACAACCCAGCAGCAGGACCGCTACCTCCGCCTTTGTGCAAGGAGGAGCACTGCCAGAGCCCTGCAAAATGACCTCCAGCAGGCCACAAATGTGCATGTGTCAGCATATGGTCTCACAAGGGGTCTGAGGATCTCATCTCAGTACCTAATGGCAGTCAGGCTACCTCTGGCGAGCACATGGAGGGCTGTGCGGCCCCACAAAGAAATGCCACCCCACACCATGACTGACCCACCTCCAAACCGGTCATGCTGGAGGATGTTGCAGGCAGCAGAATGTTCTCCACGGCGTCTCCAGACTCTGTCACGTCTGTCACATGTGCTCATGTGCTCAGTGTGAACCTGCTTTCATCTGTGAAGAGCACAGGGCGCCAGTGGCGAATTTGCCAATCTTGGTGTTCTCTGGCAAATGCCAAACGTCCTGCACGGTGTTGGGCTGTAAGCACAACCCCCACCTGTGGACGTCGGGCCCTCATACCACCCTCATGGAGTCTGTTTCTGACCGTTTGAGCAGACACATGCACATTTGTGGCCTGCTGGAGGTCATTTTGCAGGGCTCTGGCAGTGCTCCTCCTTGCACAAAGGCGGAGGTAGCGGTCCTGCTGCTGGGTTGTTGCCCTCCTACGGCCTCCTCCACGTCTCCTGATGTACTGGCCTGTCTCCTGGTAGCGCCTCCATGCTCTGGACACTACGCTGACAGACACAGCAAACCTTCTTGCCACAGCTCGCATTGATGTGCCATCCTGGATGAGCTGCACTACCTGAGCCACTTGTGTGGGTTGTAGACTCCGTCTCATGCTACCACTAGAGTGAAAGCACCGCCAGCATTCAAAAGTGACCAAAACATCAGCCAGGAAGCATAGGAACTGAGAAGTGGTCTGTGGTCACCACCTGCAGAACCACTCCTTTATTGGGGGTGTCTTGCTAATTGCCTATAATTTCCACCTTTTGTCTATTCCATTTGCACAACAGCATGTGAAATGTATTGTCAATCAGTGTTGCTTCCTAAGTGGACAGTTTGATTTCACAAAAGTGTGATTGACTTGGAGTTACATTGTGTTGTTTAAGTGTTCCCTTTATTTTTTTGAGCAGTGTATAAAGGCAGTTATTGAGGCCTTGTTACAATCAAGTTCTTGTTGGTGCGAGTGACTCTTTGAACTTACAATGGCTAGCCCCATATCGTTTTATTTTTTTCTTGTGCTTTATGCTATTTGTCCCATGACTCCTGCGTGCTTTGTTGACTATGAACTTACTTGTTTACCCGGCCATGGGACAGACAATGTTTGTTCCCACACTCGCGGCTCTGTCTCTATTAGTTACTCAGACTCTTGGTCTCCCATCCTATTCTAACCACCTCTCGCCGGCTTTGTATTCATGTTACCTGATGAAATTGCTGTACAATATGATCTTGTTACCATCTGATGCACATTCAAATGGCATAAAAAATCAACACTGCAGAGCTCTCCCTGTCCTCTGCCATGCCTTGATTGAATTATTGCTGATGATATCTGGAAATGTGCACTTACACCCTGGCCCATCTACTGTTGCTATCCCCAATTCTGACTTGTGCACTGATTTCTGCTCTCGTAAAAGTCTAGGTTTTTTGCACGTTAACACTAGAAGTTTATTACCTAAAATGTATCAATTGAAAGTGTGGGTTCACAGCTCCAATCCAGATATGTTGGTCATTACTGAGACGTGGTTAAGGAAGAGTGTGTTGAACACTGATGTTAACCTTTCTGGGCAAGATAGCGCTCCCGAAGGTGGTGGAGTGGCAATCTTTACCAAGGAACACCTTCAGTGCTCTGTTGTCTCTACCAAGTCTGTCCCCAAACAATTTGATATGCTGGTTTTAAGAATTAAGCTTTCAAATAGCTCTGTGTTAACTGTTGCTGGGTGTTATCGTCCACCATCAGTACCGGCCTGTACCCTACCTGCCCTAAGTGCTCTCCTAGCCCATTACACTAAGGCGGAATTTGTCTTGCTAGGTGACCTATACTGGGACATGCTTAAACCACCTGATTAAGTCCTAATGCAATGGGACTCCCTAAATCTTTCTCGGATTATTATCAATCCCACAAGGTATGACTCCAAACACCCAGAAAAGGCTGATGTTATCCTCACAAATAATCCTGATAGATATCAGTCTGGTGTTTTCTGTAATGACCTTAGTGATCGTAATGGCTGCTCAGTTAAACAACCTTTCCTGATTTGTCATAGACGCTTGCTAAAAAACTTTAATGAGCAAGCCTTCCTTCATGACCTGGCCTCTGTCAATTGGAATAGAATCAGCTTGATCCTCTGTCGAAGATGGTTGGACCTTCTTTTTTGATATTTTCAGTGTTATTGTAAAGAAAATAAGAATTATAAAAAGGTTCAGCCCATGGTTCGACCGTGATCTGGCAGAGTTACTCCACCTCCAGAATTCCATTTGGCGAAAGGCTCGGCACACGCATACTCAGGCGGACTGGCTCTCGTTCAGGCAAATGAGAAATAAGTGCACTCAGGCTATCCGGAAGGCTAAAGTAAGTTATTTTAAGGAGCAGTTCTCTCTCTGTGGGTCTAACCCCAAGAAGTTCTGGAAAACAGTGAAAGACCTGGAGAACAAACCCTCCTCCTCACAGCTGCCCATGTCCCTTAATGTTGATGATGTGGTTGATACTGACAAGGAGTGCATTACTGAGCTCTTTAATCACCACTTCATTAAGTTAGGATACCTATTTGACTCAGCCATGCTTCCTTGCCCATCCAAGATTTCCTCATCTCCCAGCCCTTCTAATGCGACTAGCCTCGATGCTCCTTCCTCTTTTTCCCCAGCCCTGCTATAAAGTTTCTCCCTGCAGGCGGTCACTGCGTCTGAGGTGCTAAAGGAGCTCCTTAAACTTGACCTCAAAAAACCATCTGTGTCAGATGGTTTAGACCCTTTAAGGTTGCAGCCCCTATCATCGCCAAGCCTAGCTCTGACCTTTTAAACCTGTCTCTCCTCTCTGGGGATGTTCCCATTGATTGGAAGGCAGCCACAGTGCATCCTTTATTTATACGGGGAGATCAAGCTGATCCTAAATATTATAGGCCAATTTCTATTTTGCCCTGTTTATCAAAAGTGTTGGAAAAACTTGTCAATAATCAACTGACTGGCTTTCTTGATGTCTATAGAATTCTCTCTGGTATGAAATCTGGTTTCCGCTCAGGTAATGGATGTGTCACTGCAACCTTAAATGTCCTAAATGATGTCAACATTGCCCTTGATTCTAGGCAATGTTGTGCTGCTATTTTTATTGACTTGGCCAAAGCGTTTGATACGGTAAACCATTCCATTCTTGTGGACCGGCTAAGTAGTATTGGTGTCTATGAGGGGTCTTTCACCTGGTTTGCTAACTACCTCTCTCAAAGAGTGCAGTGCATAAAGTCAGAACATCTGCTGTCTCAGCCACTGCCTGTCACCAAGGGAGTACACCAAGGCTCGGTCCTAGGCCCCACGCTCTTTTCAATTTACATCAACAACATAGCTCAGGCAGTAGGAAGCTCTCTCATCCATTTATATGCAGATGATACAGTCTTATACTCAGCTGGCCCCTCCCTGGATTTTGTTTTAAGCGCTCTACAACAAAGCTTTCTCTGCCCTTAACCTTGTTTTGAACACCTCCAAAACAAATGTAATGTGGTTCGGTAAGAAGAATGCCCCTCTCCCCACCTGTGTGATTACTACCACTGAGGGTTTAGAGCTTGAGGTAGTCACCTCATACAAGTACTTGGGAGTATGGCTAGACGGTACACTGTCCATCTCTCCAAACTGCAGGCTAAGGTTAAATCTATACTTGGTTTCCTCTATTGTAATCGCTCCTCTTTCACCCCAGCTGCCAAACAAACCCCGATTCAGATGGCTATCCTACCCATGCTAGATTACGGAGACGTAATTTATAGATCAGCAGGTAAGAGTGACCTCGAGCGGCTAGATGTTCTTTACCATTCGGCCATCAGATTTGCCACCAATGATCCTTATAGGACACATCACTGCACTCTATACTCCTCTGTAAACTGGCCATCTCTATATACCCGTCGCAAGAGCCCCTGGTTGATGCTTATTTATAAAGACTTCTTAGGCCTCACTCCCCCCTATCTGAGATACCTACTGCAACCTTCATCCTCCACATACAACACCTGTTCTGCCAGTCACATTCTGTTAAAGGTCCCCAAAGCACACACATCCCTTGATCGCAAATCTTTTCAGTTCGCTGCAGCTAGCGACTCGAACGAGCTGCAAAAAACACTCAAACTGGACCGTTTTATCTCCATCTCAAATAAAACACGTGTTTAGCAGATGTTATTGCGGGTGTAGCGAAATACTTGTGTTTCTAGCTCTAACAGTGCAGTAATATCTAACAATACACACAATCTAAAGTAAAGGAATGGAATTAAGAATATATGAATATTTGGATGATTAATGTCAGAGCGGTATAGACTAAGATACAGCAGAATAGGATAGAATACAGTATATACATATGAGATGAGTAATGCAAAATATGTAAACATTATTAAAGTGACAAGTGTTCCATTATTAAAGTGGCCAGTGATTTCAAGTCTATGTATATAAAGGCAGCAGCTTCTAATCGGCTAGTGATGGCTATTTAACAGTCTGATGGCCTTAAGATAGAAGCTGTTTTTCAGTCTCTAGGTCCCAGCTTTGATGCATCTGTACTGACCTCGCCTTCTGGATGATAGCGGGGTGAACAGGCAGTGGCTCGGGTAGTTGTTGTCATTGATGATCTTTCTGTGACATCGGGTGCTGTAGGTGTCCTGGAGTCCAGGTAGCTTGCCCCCGGTGATGCGTGGGGCAGACCGCACCACCGTATGGAGAGCCCTGCGGTTGCGAGCGGTGCAGTTGCTGTACCAGGCAGTGATACAGCCCGACAGGATGCTCTCAATTCAAATCAAACCTTATTTGTCACATGCGCCGAATACAACAAGTGTAGACCTAACCGTGACATGCTTACTTACAAGCCCTTATTAACCAACAATGCAGTTCAAGAAGAGTTAAGAAAATATTTACCAAATAAACTTAAGTAAAAAATTATCAAAAGTAACACAATAAAATAACAATAACGAGGCTATATACAGGGGGTACTGGTACTGAGTCAATGTGCGGGGGTACAGGTTAGTCGATGTAGTTTGTACATGTAGATAGGGGTAAAATGACTATGCATAGATAATAAACAGTGAGTAGCAGCAGTGTAAAAACAAATGGGGGGGGGGGGGGGGGGGGGGTCAATGTAAATAGTCCGGGTGGCCATTTGATTAATTGTTCAGCAGTATGGCTTGGGGGTAGAAGCTGTTAAGGAGCCTTTTGGTCCTAGACTTGGCGCTCTGGTACCGCTTGCCGTGCGCTAGCAGAGAGAACAGTCTATAACTTGGGTGACTGGAGTCTTTGACAATTTTTTGTGCTTTCCTCTGACACCGCCTAGTATACGTCCTGGATGGCTGGAAGCTTGGCCCCAGTGATGTACTGGGCCGTACGCACTCCCCTCTGTAGCGCCTTACGGTCAAATGCCGAGCAGTTACCATACCAGGCGGTGATGCAATGGGTCAGGATGTTCTCGATGGTGCAGCTGTAGAACTTTTTGAGGATCTGAGGACCCATGCCAAATCTTTTCAGTCTCCTGAGGGGGAAAAGGTGTTGTCGTGCCCTCTTCATGACTCTTGGTGTGTTTGGAACATGATAGTTTTTTTGGTGATGTGGACACCAAGGAACTTGAAACTCTCGACCCGCTCCACTACAGCCCCGTCGACGTTAATGGGGGCCTGTTCAGCCCGCCTTTTCCTGTAGTCCACGATCAGCTCCTTTGTCTTGCTCACATTGAGGGAGAGGTTGTTGTCCTGGCACCACACTGCCAGGTCTCTGACCTCCTCCCTGTAGGCTGTCTCATCGTTGTCGTTGATCAAGCCTACCACTGTTGTGTCATCAGTAAACTTAATGATGGTGTTCGAGTCGTGTTTGGCCACGCAGTCGTGGGTGAACAGGGAGTACAGGAGGGGACAAAGCACACACCCCTGAGGGGCCCCAGTGTTGAGGATCAGCGTGGCAGACGTGTTGTTGTCAACCCTTACCACCTGGGGGTGCCAGTCAGAAAGTCCAGGACCCAGTTGCAGAGGGCGGGGCTCAGACCCAAGGCCTCAAGCTAAATGATGAGCTTGGAGGGTACTATGGTGTTGAATGCTGAGCTATAGTCAAGCTATATTGGGGCGGTAAGCAAATTGAAGTGGGTCTAGTGTGTCAGGTAACGTAGAGGTGATATGATCCTGACTAGTCTCTTAAAGCACTTCATGATGACAGAAGTGAGTGCTACGGGGCGATAGTCATTTAGTTCAGTTACATTTTCTTTCTTGGTTACAGGAGAAATGATGGGGACAACAGACTGGATAGCGAGAGATTGAATATGTCCGTAAACACTCCAGCCAACTGGTCTTCGCATGCTCTGAGGCCGTCTGGGCTGGCAGCCTTGCGAGGGTTAACACGCTTAAATGTCTTACTCACGTCGGCCATGGAGATGGAGTGCCCACAGTCCTTGGTAGCGGGTCATGTCGGTGGCACTATGTTATCCTCAAAGCAGGCAAAGAAGGTGTTAAGCTGGTCCGGAAACAAGACGTCGGGGTCCGCGACGTGTCTGGTTTTCCCTTTGTAGTCTGTGATTGTCTGTAGACCCTGCCACATACAGTGGCGAGAAAAAGTATGTGAACCCTTTGAAATGACCTGGATTTCTGCATAAATTTGATCTGATCTTCATCTAAGTCATAACAATAGACAAACATAGTGTGCTTAAACTAATAACACACGAATTATTGTATTTTTCTTGTCTATATTGAATACATCATTTAAACATTCACAGTGTAGGTTGGAAAAAGTATGTGAACCCCTAGGCTAATGACTTCTCCAAAAGCTAATTGGAGTCAGGAGTCAGCTAACCTGGAGTCCAATCAATGAGACGAGATTGGAGATGTTGGTTAGAGCTGCCCTGCCCTATGAAAAACATTCACAAAATTTGAGTTTGCTATTCACAAGAAGCATTGCCTGATGTGAACCACGCCTCAAACAAACGAGATCTCAAAAGACCTAAGATTAAGAATTGTTGACTTGCATAAAGCTGGAAAGGGTTACAAAAGTATCTCTAAAAGCCTTTATGTTCATTAGTCCACGGTAAGACAAATTGCCTATAAATGGAGAAAGTTCAGCACTGTTGCTACTCTCCCTAGGAGTGGCCGTCCTGCAAAGATGACCGCAAGAGCACAGCTCAGAATGCTCAATGAGGTTGAGAAGAATCCTAGAGTGTCAGCTGAAGACTTACAGAAATCTCTGGAACATGCTAACATCTCTGTTGACGAGTCTACGATACGTAAAACACTAAACAATAAATGTTATTCATGGGAGGACACCACGGAAGAAGCCACTGCTGTCCAAAAAAACATTGCTGCACATCTGAAGTTTGCAAAAGTGCACCTGGATGTTCCACAGCGCTACTGGCAAAATATTCTGTGGACAGATGTAACAACAGTTGAGTTGTTTGGAAGGAAGGAACACACAACACTATGTGTGGAGAAAAAAGGGCACAGCACACCAACATCAAAACTTCATCCCAACTGTAAAGTATGGTGGAGGGAGCATCATGGTTTGGGGCTGCTTTGCTACCTCAGGACCTGGACAGCTTGCTAGTGTAACCGATGTGAAATGGCTAGCTAGTTAGCGGTGGTGCGCGCTAATGTGGGGTTTTTATAAGGTTTTTTGACATGCTTAACTAACTATAAGCTAGTAGGGCTTCTTATGCATTAAAGTTTGAATTGCTGACTCTTGTGAACCTGCATTTTCCATTGTTCTCACTTTTACCAGTGCTCAGGGCCTAACCATGAATATCAGTCTGAAATATGTGTGTGTTAAAGAGAGCGCTGTACTGTGTGAAATATGTGTGTGTATGCCACAAATGTATCAGTCTGAAATGTGTGTGTTAAAAAGGGCGCTGTGAAGCTGTACTGTGTGGCCGAGACTGTGCTAATCTTAGAGAGACACAGGAGGGGGGTGAATCAGGAGACTGCTGACTGAGGTGTACAATGGACAATAACAGATAAGCTATACACACGAAGAACATATGTGAGGTTCTGAGTAATACTATAACAAACGTGATTGAATATTAGCAACTGTATTATATGTGATTGAATACTATAACAAACGTGATTTGATATTGACAACCTGTTGGCCTGGGCGCCTGGATGTCTGTGTGTGTGTGCTGGAAGTAACAGTTAGCTCAGATAAGAAGCTGGGAAGCTGTAGTTAGCCTTGAGCGAGAACAGTGGACAATGTATACAGGTGCAGATATCTCAGACAATGTTATAAAACTGTCTGACCCCAGTCTCTGGGGTGAAGGAGCGTAATCTACACAGCAACAGCGACGGGACAACAGAGAGCGCAAAGGGGCTAGGACTAGCTTATGCGCCAACATCAACGATAGGCTGGGTAAGTCTAAACCACGCCCAGTCTCTACTCTGACAGGCCGGCTCGGAAGCGGGAACTAATCTCTGTCACGAGTATAATATACTATCTTTGTCAGGAACAAATCAGTTCTCTGTCTTATCCTGCGTGATGAAACATTGAACCCGTATATACAGAAATTGTATTTGCCATTTATTAACTTTTGAATTAAACAATTATTTTAACCAAGTTCAGGTGTGATATTGTTCCTATCTCAGTTGAACTTTCGCAACCCTAACACTAATAGCGTTTCAATCGGTCACTCGCTTTGAGACCTTGAAGTAGTGGTTCTCCTTGCTCTGCAAGGGCTGCGGCTTTTGTGGAGCGATGGGTAACGATGCTTCGTGGGTGACTGTTGTTGATGTGTGCAGAAGGTCCCTGGTTCGCGCCCGGGTCGAGGGGACGGACTAAAGTTATACTGTTACACTATCATCAATGGAAAAATGAATTTGCAAGTTTATCAAGACATTTTGCAGGAGAATGTTAGGCTATCTGTCCGCTAATTGAAGCTCAACAGAAGTTAGGTGATGCAAAAGGACAACGACCCAAAACACAAAAGTAAATCAACAACAGAATGGCTTCAACAGAAGAAAATACGCTTTCTGGAGTGGCCCAGTCAGAGTCCTGACCTCGACTTGATTGAGATGCTGTGGCATGACCTCGAGAGCAGTTCACACCAGGCATCCCAAGAATATTGCTGAACTGAAACAGTTTTGTAAAGAGGAATGGTCCAAAATTATTCCAGACCATTGTGCAGGTCTGATCCGCAACTACAGAAAATGTTTGGTTGAGATTATTGCTGCCAAAGGAGGGTCAAGCAGTTATTAAATCCAAGGGTTCACATACTTTCCCCACCCTGCAGTGTGAATGTTATTAGTTTAAGCAGACTGTGTTTGTCTATTGTTGTGATTTAGATGAAGGTCAGATTATACTTTATGACCAATTTATGTAGAAATCCAGGTATTTCCAACGGGTTCACAAACTTTTTCTTACCACTGTGTGTCTCGTGTCTGAGCCGTTGAATTGCGACTCCACTTTGTCTCTATACTGATGTTTTGCCGGTTTGATTGCCTTACGGAGGGAATAATAACTACACTGTTTGTTTTCGGCCATATTCCCTGTCACTTTGCCATGGTTAAATGCGATGGACTGGTTTTCCGTTTTGAATGCTCTTCATTCAAGACTCAATCATGGACATTCTTACTGACACTTGTGGCTGCTTTAGGTGATGTATTGTTGTCTCTATCTTCTTGCCCTTTGTGCTGTTGTCTGTGCCCAATAATGTTTGTAACATGTTTTGTGCTGTTATCATGTTGTGCTGCTGCCATGCTGTGTTGCTATTGTGTTGTTGCCATGTGGTGTTGCTACCATGCTTGCTGTGTTGTAGGTCTCTCTTTATGTAGTGTTGTCTCTCTTGTCATAATGTGTGTTTTGTCCTATATTTTTAATCCCAGCCCCCATTCCAGCAGGAGGCCTTTTGATAGGCCGTCATTGTAAATAATATTTTTTTCTTAACTGACTTGTCTAGTTAAATAAAATAAAAAATACTGTTCGACTGAACGTTCAAATGGGCACAACGCGTGACCTAAGCGACTTTGTGCGTGGTATGATCGTTGGTGCCAGGCAGGCCAGATCCAGTTTTTCAGAAACGTCTGCACCTCCTGGGCTTTTCAAGCATTCACGACAGTGTCTAGAGTTTACCGTAAATGGTGCGACAAACAAAAAAACATCCAGTCAGCGGCAGTCCTGTGGACGAAAATAGCTTGTTGATGAGAGTTGGAAGGAGAATGGCAAGAATTGTGCAAGCTAACAACAGGTGGGCCAAAACAGACAAATAACTGCACAGTACAACAGTGGTGTGCAGAACGCACAACTCATTGATCCTTGTCACGGATGGGCTACTGAAGCAGAAGACCACACAGGGTTTAATTTGTATCAGCTAAAAACAAAAAGAAGCGACTCCAGTGGGCACGCGATCCATTGACACATCCTGCCTGGTATCAATAGTACAGGCTGGTGGCGGTGGTGTACAGCCGTCCAATCTGCATCAACTGCGTGATGCTGTCGTGTCAGCATGGACCAACATCCCTGTGGAATGTTTTCGACTTGTAGAATCCATGCCCAGACGAATTCAGGCTGTTCGGGAGGCAAAGAGGGGGTCGACCCGGCACTAGATGGTTGTACCTAAAACTGGCCAGTGAGTGTACATTTGCACTCTCGTTCCACTCCCGCCATCACCACACATACATCATCTGTGCCATCACTGGGCTTCTGCTCCTGGGCATGTGGCAGCCTGGCAGCTGCTGTGTGTCTGTCCTTCTGCAGCCTGTGTTGTGGCCCTGGCATGTGGCAGTATAATGGATCCATTCATTACCATTCAAGTCCTAAGAAACACATCGCATTTGTCACTAACTTCTCATTCAGAAACACAGTTTCCCCAGATATTTTCATAATTCTGTATTGTGTATTATGGTTACATATTGGTTGAACTTGGATATTGATAGTGATTTAAGCAATAATGCCCGAGGAGGTGCGGTATATGGCAAATATACCACGACTAAGGGCTGTTCATGACGCAACGCGGAGTGCCTGGATACAGCCCTTAGCCGTGGTATATTGTCCATATATCACAAACCCCCGAGGTGCCTTATTGCTATTATAAACTGTTTATCAACGTAATTAGAACAGTAAAAATAAATGTTTTGTCATACCAGTGGTGTACAGTATTGTAACGACCCTGGGTTTATAAGCTCGGAAATCGACTCCTGTGTGATATATGGCCAATATACCACGTTGCGTCGTGCTTAAGACCAGCCCTTAACAGTGGTGTATTGGCCATATACCATACCCCTTCTGGCATTATTGCTTAAATATACCACGACTGTCAGCCAATCAGCATTCAGGGCTCAAACAACCAACTTTTTAAACAACATTTTATAATACTGTAATGAAACAGCAGGGAGAGGTCCGGCGCGCTATCGACTGTGCCGCAAAAGCATGCTCGTGTGGCACAGTCGATAGCGCGCCGGAACCAATGACATTAATTTGGGGACAGGTCGAAAAGCATTAAACATGTATGGCAATTTAGCTAGTTAGCTTGCACTTGCTAGCTAATTTGTCCTATTTAGCTAGCTTGCTGTTGCTAGCTAATTTGTCCTGGTATATAAACATTGAGTTGTTATTTTACCTTTACTGCACAAGGTCCTCTACTCCGACTGTCGGAGTAGAGGACCGTGTGCAGTTCAGGTAAAATAACAACTCAATGTTTATATCCCAGGAAAAAATAATCTAGCAGCAGCAAGCTAGCTAAATAGGACAAATTAGCTAGCAGGTTCAAGCTAACTAGCTAAATTGCCATACATGTTTAATGCTTTTCGACCTGTTCCCAAATTAATGTCATTGGTTCAGAGTTTGTTTTGATATTTTAACCTGTGTGTCGTGATCGCGTTTGGTGTAGGGGGACAAAATACATTTATGCACGATGGCGCACGCGCGCAGCCGGTCTGGGTTCCGTGTAACAGTAACGTTAATAGGCTACCCTTTCTCATGCGCTCACTGCTGTATTTCTCCCATTTCTCCGCTAGGAAGCTGTGTTGTTCTTTGTTTCTGGGACAACACGATGCAGGGTCTGTGCCTCCGACTGACAGACATTTTTCTCTCCATTGCTCTGGTTTACTACTATTATCAGCCAACATAAGGACAGTTTTGTGGACAGTTCTCTGTTGCAATAATTCGGACTATCAAAACACAGGCACTAAAGGGAGTCACGGACAATCTGTTTTTGTCAATAAAAAAAACATTCACAGGAGAAATCACCGTCGTAGTTCCCCTTCGGAAACCATTTGTCTGCTTTTCAATTAGTAAGTAACATTAGCTACATTTGTTGTTTTCCAGCTAGCTAGCAAGTTATGCTATCAGGAATAACCACATTAGCTAACGCCAGCTAGATGCCAATTTGTTTTAGTTGCTAAGTGATTTAAAACAGACAACGAACGAACGTTTTAAGTGTTCACAGTTTACGAAGATTATGAATATCTAAAGGACACTGCGTAAGGTGAACCTTGATGGATTTTTTCATGGTGGAATTGGGAGTCAGCGAGGCCCTAAGAACAGAAGCGTCCCAGGATTGCACCATGGCACCTTTGTCACAGATAGAACAAGGGTTAGTTATAAACATATTTTGTTGTGTCCCGAGTAGTTAACGTTACCGTTAGTTATCTAGCTAGTGAACAGAGATGTACTTGCTTGTCTTAACTAAATGCTATCGTATTCGCATCATACTTTTTATGTGCACTACAGTATTGCAGCCAGCTAATTTATTGCAATGCCGACATCTACAGTTTCCATTCCCTTCACACAATCCACTTCATTAAGCTAACTAACGTTAGTTTGCATTCACTGATTTAGCTGACTAACGTTAGCTGTCCTCATGAGCAGTAAATGTTAGAGAATGTTTTAATATCATAAACTCAAATCCTAAACAAACATCATATAAAGGTAACTGCCAAAATAAAGGAAACACTTGGGTAAATGAGTGATACAAGGTATTATGAAAGTATTTGCTTAAACACAGGTGTGGTTCCTGAGTTAATTAAGCATTTAACATCCCATCATGTTTATGGTCAAGTATAACAATGCCCAGTTCCCCATTTTTGGGGGGCTACCATGGCTAGAAGAAGAGATCTCAGTGACTTTGAAAGAGGGGTCTCAAAGGAGCATAGGGGGTTTAAAGTGTGTGTCAGTCAGTCACCCGATCTCAACCCAATTGAACACTTATTTAGATTATGGAGCTGTGTCTGAGAGCGTTTTCCACCACTATCAACAAAATACCAAATTATGTAATTTCTCGTGGAAGAAGGGTGTTGCAGCCCTCCAATAGAATTCCAGACACTTGTAGAATCAATGCCAAGCTGCATTGAAGTTGTTCTGGTGGCTCGTGGTGGCCCAACACCCAATCAAGACACTTTACACCATTTGATTTATGTTGGTGTTTCCTTTATTTTGGCAGTTATCTGCAGTTGACAGGAATTTGTTCATAAAGCCATCTAGCAGCACGTGCCTGATTTTAGTCAGCAACACAAACCAAGAAAGCTGCTAGAGCAATGTTGTGATGTTTAATAACGCCACACTGTAAAGATGTATTTACCATCAATAAGATGCAGAGACTTACATTATCTCACATAGTATATTATGAAAGTTCACATGTGCCAACAAAGCTTTCACAAAGCTTTCCATAGAACAGTTTCAGACGACAGCCCGTGAATTGGCCGGTGAGGCTGAACAGAACTCACAACCATGTTTCCAGATGAGTGGCAGATGCGCTTATCGTTCAATAGAAATGTTTTGGACCACTGCCTATGGCTTGAGAGATCAGTGATGGTATTCTGAAGGTTTGCACTTCAGTTGGCCTCGCTCTCTCCATCCTACTCTCATGATGTCCCAGAGCGTGCCAAAGTGAACTGAATGTTGTGGTTAAAATGCTCCCACATCTTTTGAAAATGTGCACATTTATCAATACTGTGAAGCCAATCATGTGGATGGATCAACAATTTCAAATTAGTATATGTTCGGTAATGGGCCTACTTTACGTAAAGTGTTACCTGTGTAGCAGCGTTATGTTAGCTGCCAATTGCAGGCTTTTGCCCTCCCCCCCCAAAAATAATAATAATAATATGAAAAGCAGATTAAACTGTTGCTGGCCAAAATGACCGGCAGAAAAAACATAAATTGAAAAATAATGCTGTTTATTCATGGATGGAAATACCAGTCGATGTACAGTGCATTTGGAAAGTATTCAGACCCCTTGACTTTTTCCACATTTTGTTACTTTACAGCCTTATTCTAAAATTGATTGAATTGTTTTTTGTTCCCCACCATCAATCTACACACAAAGCAAAAAAAAAATCTCTCCAAATGTATAATAAAAAAACGGAAATATTACATTTACGTAAGTATTCAGACCCTTTAGTGAGTACTTTGTTGAAGCACCGTTGGCAGCGATTACTGCCTTGAGTCTTCTTGGGTATGACGCTACAGGCTTGGCACACCTGTATTTGGGGAGTGTCTTCCATTCTTCTCTGCAGATCCTCTCAAGCTCTGTCAGGTTGACTGGGGAGCGAAACACAGATGTTTTCAGGTCTCTCCAGAAATGTTCGATTGGGTTCAAGTCCGGGCTCTGACTGGGCTACTCAAGGACTTTCAGAGACTTGTCCCGAAGGCGCTCCTTGGTTATATTTATCCTACCATTTCTACTGTTCTGCGTGCCAGTTATGATTTTCATATGCACACTTTCATGGAAAAGTTTTATTTCAATAATAACGTTTTCGTTTCTCAAAATTGTCAAGTGGTTAATCAAAAAATCTGAATTAAAATGATATATTCTAAAAGTTAAGTCAACTAATGCGAGATCACCAGCCTCTGTTTTATGGACACAAGATCTGTTGGCGGCTTAAGAAATGAGTGCATGAAACACTTAGCTAATAGGCCAATGCTGCAGAAGGCTTATAATTTCCATTGCTCTTTCACACCAAGGATCAGTTATTATCGAGGGGGAGATTGTTGGAAAGATTTTTAGAATATCTTACTGTGAGGAACTATAGTTTTAATATACACTGCTCAAAAAAATAAAGGGAACACTTAAACAACACAATGTAACTCCAAGTCAATCACACTTCTGTGAAATCAAACTGTCCACTTAGGAAGCAACACTGATTGACAATAAATGTCACATGCTGTTGTGCAAATGGAATAGACAACAGGTGGAAATTATAGGCAATTAGCAAGACACCCCCAATAAAGGAGTGGTTCTGCAGGTGGTGACCACAGACCACTTCTCAGTTCCTATGCTTCCTGGCTGATGTTTTGGTCACTTTTGATTGCTGGCGGTGCTTTCACTCTAGTGGTAGCATGAGACGGAGCCTACAACCCACACAAGTGGCTCAGGTAGTGCAGCTCATCCAGGATGGCACATCAATGCGAGCTGTGGCAAGAAGGTTTGCTGTGTCTGTCAGCGTAGTGTCCAGAGCATGGAGGCGCTACCAGGAGACAGGCCAGTACATCAGGAGACGTGGAGGAGGCCGTAGGAGGGCAACAACCCAGCAGCAGGACCGCTACCTCCGCCTTTGTGCAAGGAGGAGCAGGAGGAGCACTGCCAGAGCCCTGCAAAATGACCTCCAGCAGGCCACAAATGTGCATGTGTCTGCTCAAACGGTCAGAAACAGACTCCATGAGGGTGGTATGAGGGCCCGGCATCCACAGGTGGGGGTTGTGCTTACAGCCCAACACGTGCAGGACGTTTGGCATTTGCCAGAGTAGACCAAGATTGGCAAATTCGCCACTGGCGCCCTGTGCTCTTCACAGATGAAAGCAGGTTCACACTGAGCACATGTGACAGAGTTTGGAGATGCCGTGGAGAACGTTCTGCTGCCTGCAACATCTTCCAGCATGACCGGTTTGGCGGTGGGTCAGTCATGGTGTGGGGTGGCATTTCTTTGGGGGGCCGCACAGCCCTCCATGTGCTCGCCAGAGGTAGCCTGACTGCCATTAGGTACCGAGATGAGATCCTCAGACCCCTTGTGAGACCATATGCTGGTGGGGTTGGCCCTGGGTTCCTCCTAATGCAAGACAATGCTAGACCTCATGTGGCTGGAGTGTGTCAGCAGTTCCTGCAAGAGGAAGGCATTGATGCTATGGACTGGCCCGCCTGTTCCCCAGACCTGAATCCAATTGAGCACATCTGGGACATCATGTCTCGCTCCATCCACCAACGCCACATTGCACCACAGACTGTCCAGGAGTTGGCGGATGCTTTAGTCCAGGTCTGGGAGGAGATCCCTCAGGAGACCATCCGCCACCTCATCAGGAGCATGCTCAGGCGTTGTAGGGAGGTCATACAGGCACGTGGAGGCCACACACACTACTGAGCCTCATTTTGACTTGTTTTAAGGACATTACATCAAAGTTGGATCAGCCTGTTGTGTGGTTTTCCACTTTAATTTTGAGTGACTCCAAATCCAGACCTCCATGGGTTGATACATTTGATTTCCATTGATAATTTTTCTTTGATTTTGTTGTCAGCACATTCAACTATGTAAAGAAAAAAGTATTTAATAAGAATATTTCATTCATTCAGATCTAGGATGTGTTATTTTAGTGTTCCCTTTATTTTTTTGAGCAGTGTATTATCATTCACAATGGATGATAAAACACTTTCCTACCATAACTGTGGAAAGTAGTGGTGCTAAATTGCTCCCTCAACATGATCAGGACAGAGAAACCAGACAGACACATGCTCACATGGAGCGCTCCAAACAAAAGACAATTCAAAAATTTACAAATCTCATAAATTATGGTTATGAAATAAACCAAAACTTGTTTCTCACAAGTGTAGTGCGCAACATTTTCTCTCCAAGAATGAGAACAGTAAATGACATGCATTAACAGAAATGTATGTAACCAAATAACGATGACATATATATATAATTGGGAATAGATTTTTTTATTTTTTATTAAATAAATAAAAAATAGCAAACAATTCACTATTGAGACAGTTGAGCCATTCTGGAAAGACACTCATCTTCGCCACACACCACTCCCCGTCTCAACTTTATTTATTTTTTGTGTACTTTTTACCCCGTTTTCGTGATATTGTTGCGAAAGGCGAAGGTCGAGAGCCATGCGTCCTCCAAAACACGACCCTGCCAAGCCACACTGTTTTTTGACACTTAACCCAGTATGTCGGAGGAAACACTGTAGAACTGGCAAATGAAGTAAGCGTGTGTGCGCCTGGCCCGCCACGAGTCGCTAGAGCGCGATGGGCCAAACCCTGCCCTAACCCGGACGACGCTGGGCCAGCCTGGGATCGAACCCGGGTCTGTAGTGACGCATGTAGTTGCAGTGCCTTAGACCTCTGCACCACTCGGGAGGCCATTGTCTCAAACATTTTTTTATCATACTCAAGACACATTATCTTCACACATTTTAGATGGTTTTCACTGACATCTGTAACTCAATAATCAGCTAGGCCTATTGCCACGAAGCCAAAGGCATAATCCTAGTCATATTAGCAACCCATCCTAATTGTTGCATTTTTAGATTCCCCCTCTTTCTAAATTTCTAACAGAGATTTTCATCTCTGTCACGTATGGAACCGATATCCGTTGCTCTGTTTAGATTGGTGCTTTCCCGCGAATTGCATTTTGGCAAATGTTTGAAAGTGACGTTTTATTGGCTGCTTCATTACATCAGTTGCATGTTCTGTTAAGATGCATTACCAGAATCTAAAAGTGATTTCTGTCATTCTGAGTAGAGTGGGTGGATGCCCTAATTGGTTATGCCCCCAATGCATTTGGGTCTGGTAAATTTCTCAAATGGCCGGTAAATAAAAAATATTCCCGGTCACGTTGTCTGGCGCCACATTTTACTAACAGATACCCTGCTGCGTAGTAGCACTGTTATTACATTGCTTTATAGTACTTTAGTAATTACACTGTTATTACATTGCTATATAGTACTTTAGTAATTACACTGTTATTACATTGCTATATAGTGCTTTAGTAATTACACTGTTATTACATTGCTATATAGTGCTTTAGTAATTACACTGTTATTACATTCCTATATAGTACTTTAGTAATTACACTGTTATTACATTGCTATATAGTACTTTAGTAATTACACTGTTATTACATTGCTATATAGTGCTTTAGTAATTACACTGTTATTACATTGCTATATAGTGCTTTAGTAATTACACTGTTATTACATTGCTATATAGTGCTTTAGTAATTACACTGTTATTGCATACTAATGAAGTTGAGTGGTTTGTGTCAGTTATTTAAATGTTTATTTCTATCTCCATTGAAACCCCCATAACCCCTGGATCTCTGTCTCCCACAAGGCCAATGGTCTGTCCATCCATGGGATGATCAGAGATAAAGACTGATGGAGGAGGAGGCATGTTCAAAAAACCTGACCCCATCTTCTCATTTACGTCTGCTTGTTCCAGACAGCTGCTGCCACTCCCTTCCCCCCTCACAGTGTCCCCAGTTTGCATATGGCTCCTGAGTCCTGGCCCTCTGTTTGGCCCTCCCAGGGGATGCTGGGAAAGGCAGGCAGACGGGCCAGAGTGAGGTCCATCTGAATAACCCCCCTTCTCCCCTGTTGTCCCCCTCTTATGTCACCCCACGGTAATCGTTAGTGGTCATGTGATGCCACATGGGAACGTTCTCCTCTATCCCAGAGTTCTGTGTGGATAAGGGGATGAAAGGGTTGGGCGGGGACCCATTGACTAGTATGGTCGGTCTATGGGCTGTTTTCACTACCTGCTGTAGCCCTACATTGATTTAATCTCTCTGTTTTATCATGAAATCTTTCAGTGAGTCTTAGTAACCATGGTATTAGCATCCAACTTTTTGACTGTGGAAAGTTTTGTTCTACCACTTTCTTCTGTGTTTAAAACAACTTAATATAAAGGTGCTTTCTGCTTTGACAGTAAAAAATACACAAGCCATTTATTTGCCATTTCATTAAAGGGTATCTCAAGCGCACTCTTCCCTGGGTTGTGTTGGGTGAAATTAGATCCATGAATCATCTCAGTGAGTTGTTCAACTCCCTCCCTGGGGTAGTAGGAGGTAAAAACTGACAGATGGCCCAGAAAGGGCCTGCTATTACCATTATTGTCATTAGTTTTATAACGTGCGTTCTGACAGATGTAGCAGGCACACACATTTAAGGCTTGCAGGAAGACAGGAAGAGGAGGACGACAAATGGGAGAGGGAGGGTTGGTTGAAATTGCCAATAACACTTTTACTGACACCGATGTGCCCTCCACTCACTCACTCACTCACTCACTCAGTCAAGCGCTCTCTAACATTCTATCTCTCGCTCTGCTCCCTCATTCACTCACTCTCTTCCTCCTCTGTTCCCAGAACCAGGTCATTGAACAGGAGGATTATGGGTTGTCACTGTCACAGTAGTCACTAGGTTTTGGTTCAGTGCTCTGTTGTCTCTGCTTTGTCTGTCCCACTCCCATCATGCTTATGGGTCACAAATGATTACTGTAATTGGTTCAGGGAGGCAGGCAGCGCTTTTTCTTCTTTTCCTACGTTTTTATTTTTACCTCTGACCTGGAAGTTGAAAGAATTCACCAATCCTACGCTGCTGTTCAAAAAATGTTATTGGTCGTGTACATGTATTTTGCAGATGCTATCACAGGTGCAGTGAAATGCTTATGTTTCTAGCTCCAACAGTGCAGTATACACTGATTATATAAAACCTTAGGAACACCTTCCTAATATTGAGATGCATCCCCTTTTGCCCTCAGAACAGCTTCAATTGGTCAGGGCATGGACTCTACAAGGTGTTAAAAAGCGTTCCATAGGGATGCTGGCCTATGTTGACTCCATTGCTTCCAACAGTTGTGTGAAGTTGGCTGGATGTCCTTTGGGTGGTGGACCATTCTTGATACACGGGACACTGTTGAGCATGAAAAACCCAGCAGCATTGCAGTTCTTGACACACTCAAATTATTGTGCCTGGCGCCTATTACCATACCCCGTTCAAAGGCACTTACGTCTTTTGTTTTTCCCATCCACCCTCTGAATGGCACACATACACAATCCATTTCTCAAGGCTTAAAATTCCTTCTTTAAATTAACATCTCTCCTCCCCTTCATCTACAACCAGGTATTCCCAAACTGAGGTACAATGCCGTCGGGGGTACGCCAAATAAAAATGTGATTCACATAGAAAAAAATATTTATACATATTTTTTAAATAAATACATTTCTTCACATTTTCAAACAGTACATTTATATTTTGCAACAGGGCTATACATTTGTTTGTTTTTTCTCGCCTGAGTAGCCTTGTTTCACTGCCAAAAGTAAAATTAAACCATCTAATATTCAGCGAAATAACAACACAATGTCAAATACTGGTAGCCTAGTCAAATAATTAACATCCAATCACATTAACCGTTACTCTCTCGCAGGAAACCTTCACTCTTGCGCAGACATTTAGAAACGAAACATGACAATTTGAAAAATAAGCCACAGGAGTTTTTTGAGCGAGAATAAAGACGACTTTAGAGTAGTAAGACATGTATAAAAGCAACAGATACCATTAATAAGAAGGGGCTAGAAGCATCTTATATGGTGAGCTACTGAGTGGCTAGGACAGGCAAGCCCCATACTATTGTGTAGGACTTTATTCTTCCTGCTGCCGTGGATATGGCTGGGACAATGCTGGGGGAAAAGGCCCAAAAAACTATACAGACAATGCCTTCATCAAACAACACTGTTTCATGATGCATCAGTGACATGGCAGGAGATGTTTTGAAACAATTACTGCTTCGCATACAAGCCAGTGAATTATATGCGTTACAGCTGGATGAGTCAACAGATGTGGCAGGCCTGGCACAGCTCCTGGTATATGTCCGTTATGTTTATGGGGGGTCAATTAAGGAAGACATCCTCTTCTGGAAACCAGGACAACATGAGAGGATATTTTTAAAGTACTGGACAGCTTTGTGACATCAAATGGACTTTGGTGGTCAAGATGTGTTGGTATCTGTACTGATGGTGCAAAAGCCATGACAGGGAGACATAATGGAGTGGTAACACGCGTGCAAGCAGTTGCTCCCGATGGCACTTGGATACACTGCAGCATCCACAGAGAGGATCTTGCTGCCAAGGGAATGGTTAACTTTGTTAATATACTCTTGTGTATTTTCTGTACAATGCAATAATATGGGTAGCGACCATGTAACACTTTTACAACATACAGAAGTGCGCTGGTCATCAAGGGGCAAAGTATTGACATGTTTTTTTAAATTGAGAGACAAGCTTAGTTTTCTTTACTGACCATCATTTTCACTTGTCTGACCGCTTGCATGTTGAGTTTCTCACACGACTGGCCTTTCTGGGTGATGTTTTTTCTTGCCTGAATGATCTGAATCTAGGATTACAGGGACTCTCCGCAATATAGTCAATGTGCGGGACAAAATTGAGGCTATTATTAAGAAGTTGGAGCTCTTTTCTGTCTGCATTAACAACACACAGATAGTACAACATACAGGTCTTTCCATCATCGTATGATTTTTTTTGTGTGCAAATGAACTCAAACTTATGGACAATGTCAAATGTGATATAGCGAAGCACCTGAGTGAGCTGGGTGCGCAATAACGCAAGTACTTCCCCAAAATGGACGACACAAACAACTGGATTCGTTATCCTTTTCATGCCCTGCCTCCAGTCCACTTACCAATATCTGAACAAGAGAGCCTCATCAAAATTGCAACAAGCGATTCTGTGAAATTTGAATTGAATCAGAAGCCACTGCCAGATTTCTGGATGGGGCCTACGCTCAGAGTTTCTTGCCTTGGAAAATCGCGCTGTTAAGACACTGATGCCCTTTGCAACCACGTACCTATGTGAGAGTGGATTCTCGGCCCTCACTAGCATGAAAACTAAATACAGGCACAGACTGTGTGTGGAAAACTATTTAAAACTGAGACTCTCTCCAATACAACCCAACATTGCAGAGTTATGTGCATCCTTTCAAGCACACCCTTCTCATAATTTTTTATGAACTAATAAGGTTTTATATGTAAGATGGCTAAGTAAAGAGCAAAATTATTGTATTATATTATTATTTGTGCCCTTGTCCTATAAGAGCTCTTTGTCACTTCCCGCGAGCTGGGTTGTGACAAAAACTCACACTCATTCTTATGTTTAATAAATGTATCATATAGTGTGTGTGGGAAGCTTACAATGATGGCAAAAACATTTGAGAGTGCGCTGACCCTGGTGCTAGAGGGGGTACGCAGCTGGAGGTTGAATGTTTGAAGGGGTACGGACTATAAAAAGTTTAGGAACCACTGATCTACACTGATTGAAGTGGATTTAGCAAGTGACTTCAATAATGGATTCATCTGGATTCACAGGGTCAGTCTGTCATGGAAAGAACAGGTGTTACTAATGTTTTGTACACTCAGTGTCAAATCAAATTTTATTTGTCACATGCGCCGAATACCACAGGTGTAGACTTTACCGTGAAATGCTAACTTACAAGCCCTTAACCAACAATGCAGTTTAAGAAATAAAGTAAAATAATATTTACTAAATAAATAAAAGTTAAAAAAATTATAAAAATAATCAAAGTAACACAAGATAATTACATAACAATAACAAGAAAATATACAGGTGTTACCGGTACCGAGTCAATGTGCGGAGATACAGGTTAATCTAGGTAATTTATAAAGTGACTATGCGTAGATAATAAACAGCGAGTAGCAGCAGTGTAAAAACAATGGGGGAGGGGTGTTAATTTAAATAGTCCGGGTGGCCATTTGATTAATTGTTCAGCAGTCTTATAGCTTGGGGGTAGAAGCTGTTAAGGAGCCTTTTGGTCTATATGGGTCCTGGATGTCAGAGAGCTTGGCCCCAGTGATGTACAGGGTCGTACGCACTACTCTCTGTAGTGCCTTACGGTCAAATGCAGAGCAGTTGCCATACCAGGCAGTGATGCTACTGGTCAGGATACTCTCGATGGTGCAGCTGTAGAACTTTTTGAGGATCTGGGGACCCATGTCAAATCTTTTCAGTCTCCTGGAAAAGGTGTTGTCGTGCCCTCTTCACAACTGTCTTGGTGTGTTTGGACCATGATAGTTTGTTGGTGATGTGGACACCACGGAACTTGAAACTCTCGACCCGCTCCACTTCAGCCCCGTCAATGTTAATGGGGGCCTGTTCGGCCCTCCTTTTCCTGTAGTCCACAATCAGCTCCTTTGTCTTGCTCACATGGAGGGAGAGGTTGTTGTCCTGGCACCACACTGCCAGGTCTCTGACCTCCTCCTTATAGGCTGTCTCATCGTTGTCGTTGATCAGGCCTACCACTGTTGTGTCCTCAGCAAACTTAATGATGGTGTTGGAGTCGTGTTTGGCCACACAGTTGTGGGTGAATAGGGAGTACAGGAGTGGGACTAAGCACGCACCCCTGAGGGGCCCCAGTGTTGAGGATCAGCGTGGCAGATGTGTTGTTTCCAACCCTTATCACCTGGGGGTGGCCTGTCAGGAAGTCCAGGATCCAGTTGCAGAGGGGGGCGTTTAGTCCCAGGATCCTTAGCTTAGTGATGATTTTTGTGGGCACTATGATGTTGAATGTTGAGCTGTAGTGAATGAACAGCATTCTCACATAGGTGTTCCTTTTCTTCAGGTGGGAAAGGGCAGAGTGGAGTGCGATTGAGATTGCGTCGTCTGTGGATTTGTTGGGGTGGTATGCGAATTGTAGTAGGTCGAGAGTTTCCGGCATGATGGTGTTGATTTGAGCCATGACCAGCCTTTCAAAGCAGTTCATGGCTACCAACCTGAGTGCTACAGGGCGGTAATCATTTAGGCAGGTTACCTTCGCTTTCTTGGGCACAGGAACTATGGTGGTCAGTTTGAAACATGTAGGTAATACAGACTCGGTCAGGGATAGGTTGAAAATGTCAGTGAAGTTGTTTAAAAAAAAAAAAATCCATTAATGTTTTTACTGACACAGATGTGCCTCGAAGCGAGCATAAAAGGCATTTAGATTCGTCTGGTAGGCTCGCGTCACTGGACAGCTCGCGGCTGTGTTTCCTTTTGTAGTCCGTAATATTTTTCAAGCCCTGACACATCCGACGAGCGCTAGAGCCGGTGTTTTAGGATTCAATCTTAGTCCTGTATTGATGCTTTGCTTGTTTGATGGTTCGTCTGAGGGCTTAGCAGGATTTCTTATAAGTGTCCGGATTAGTGTCCCACTCCTTGAAAGCAGCAGCTCTAGCCTTTAGCTAAGTGCGGATGTTGCCTGTAATCCATGGCTTCTGGTTGGGATATGTACGTACGGTCACTGTGGGGACAACGTTGTCGATGCACTTACTGATGAAGCCGATGACTGAGGTGGTATACTCCTCCTCCTACTTCAATGCCATTGGATGAATCCCGGAACATATTCCAGTATGTGCTAGCAAAACAGTCCTGTAGCGTAGCATCCGCGTCATCTGACCACATCTGATCACTGGTACTTCCTGCTTTAGTTTTTGCTTGTAAGCAGGAATCAGGAGGATAGAATTATGGTCCGATTTGCCAAATGGAGGGAGAGGGAAAGCTTTGTATGTCTCTGTGTGTGGAGTAAAGGTGGTCTAGAGTTGTTTTTCCCACTGGTTGCACATGTGACATGCTGGTAGAAATGAGGTAAACCGGATTTAAGTTTGCCTGCATTAAAGTCCCCGACCACTATGAGTGCCGCTTCTGGATGAGCATTTTCTTGTTTGCTTATGGCCTTACACAGCTATTTGAGTGCAGTCTTTGTGCCAGCATCGGTTTGTGGTGGTAAATAGACGGCTACGAATAATATAGATGAGAACTCTCTTGGTAGATAGTGTGGTCTATAGCTTATCATGAGGTATTCTACCTCAGGTGAGCAATACCTCGAGACTTCTTTAATATTAGACATCGCACACGAGCAGTTATTGACAAATAGACACACACCCCACCCCTCGTCTTACCAGATGAAGCTGCTCTATCCTGAAAATGCACGGAGAAGTCAGCCAGCTCTATTTTATCGGTGTCGTCGTTCAGCCACGTCTCGATGAAACATAAGATATTACAGTTTTTAATGTCCCTTTGGTAGGATCGTCTTAATCGTAGATCGTCCAGTTTGTTTTCCAATGATTGCACGTTGGAGGGAAGTGGTGGTTTACCTACTTGTCTGCGAATTCTTACAAGGCACCCCACCCTCCTCCCTCTTTTACTCCGTCTTTTCTTCACGCTGATGACAGGGATTTGGGCTTTGTCTTGAGTCTGCAACAACACTAAGGAAGGGGCACCACCAAGCAAACCTGTCAAATGCTGAAAACTGAACTAAAGACCTCGGTTTAAAAGCTGACAGTGTTTTTATATTATTTTATTTTATTTTGAATCTTGCGGCTCTGTTAGCAGCACTCACAGCAATTTAGCCTATCTGTCCCGGGACAGATTCCCCTGCCAGATTCTGTATAGGGGGAGCTACGCGAAAGCCCAGCTAGCCTAGCTGGCTCGGCGGTCTCAAATGGAGGCCCCTATTGAATGTTTCCAACGTTGCAGGAGCTGCGTTTACTTTGCTTTGTTCCGGGACAATGTAGACCGCATTGACTTTCAATGTAGCAATTGCTTGCTTGCGGAGAACTACAGGAGCGAAGTAGCTACTCTTAGCAAGCAAGTAGCAAACCTACATAAGCTACTGGGGAACCCACGCCCACCTACTTTTTATTTTTCTTCCACCCAAGTAGACAGATGCTGCTCTGGGCTGGTGGAAGTTTCGCTGCCGTGCTAGGCAGGGCTCTCCACAGCCGACTGGCCGGTGCTAGGCAGGGTTCCATCCCCGAAGGTGTCTCCCCCTTCCCTGGAGAACGGAGCTGGTCTCAACCCAACCAGCCTTGGAGGTACGCCACTCGCCGTGGAAGTCGAAGAAGGCGTCCTCTGGCAACGGGCGTCTCCATGGAGATGTTGAGCCTGGAACTGACAGACCAGAAACAGCTTTGCCGCCCTGGATCCAGAAGTTCCGGCGCCTTCGTCCGTGGTGGCTTTCCAATCAAGATCGGATCCGGAGGTACCTGCGTCTTCGTCCTCGGCTCTGTCTCCCTCACTGGTAGCTTCTACCTCGGGTTCAGATCCTCGGAGCTCCCAGCCTCACCAGACCGTGAGGCTGCCTGAGAGACCGGCCCATAAAACATCACCAGCTGTCATCATAGGCGTGTAACATCTCGGTTCCCAATGCAAAAACCCTGTGCTACCCAGGTGCACAGGACATAACAAGGCTGTTTCCGACTGTTCTACCACAGATGCCGAGAGCTGACACTGTCGTAGTCCATGTGGGGTCAAACGACATCAGGAAGGCTAGCTCTGAACATTTGAAAATTGATTTTAAAGAACTGATTTTAGCATTAAAAGACTCCAAAAAATGGCCAATAATTTCAGGGCCAGTACCATCGTTGGGCCGCGGGTGTGAAAGATTCAGCAGACTGCTGGCAAAAATACTATCTGGCTAAAATACTACTGTAGCTCTGCTGGAGTCACTTTTATTGATAACTTTGACACCAGGATGATTTGGATGGACTCTGTCATTCTTGTAGAGTATCTTCTGTTTCCAGAAGATACTCTACATGCGTGGACTCTGTCCACGCATTTCAAGGCTGCGTTGAAACAATGACTGGTACATGATCCAAGACCAGCTCAGTTAATCCCTACCATTGTGACAATGAGTCGTCATAATGCTGCATCAAATGCACATGATTTTAGGGGCACTGGCAAACATAATGTAAGTAATTTAATTTATGTACCCCTAATTGCACTGAATACATCTGTTTATCCTACAGCTATTGTAAGCAGTAATCATGCCTATAAACAAGAATTACACTGTTAGCACTGAGGCGGTGTGCAATAGTAGGAAGACCACTTTATGCAGCTCACCCTGCACTATCAGTTCCAATGTAAATACCACAAGTAAGTCTACCTCTGATAAGCTTCCCAGTAAAGCATTAAAAACAAGCCCATATTAACATATGTAGCCTAAGAAACAAGGTCCATGAAGTCAATAACTTGCTTGTAACAGATGACATTCATATTCTGACTATCTCTGAAACTCACTTAGATAATACCTTTGATACAGTGTAGCAATACATGGTTATAACATCTACCGAAAAGACAGAAATGCCAACGGAGGCGGTGTTGCGGCCTATTTTCCGAACCACATTCCTGTAAAGCTTAGAGACGATCTAATGTTAAATACTGTTGAAGTAATATGGCTACAGGTTCATCTGCCTCACCTAAAGCCCATTCTTGTGGGAAGCTGCTATAGACCACCAAGTGTTAACAGTCAGTATCTGGATAATATGTGTGAAATGCTTGATAATGTATGTGATATCAACAGAGAAGTAGATTTTCTGGGTGATTTAAATATTGTCTGACTGGCTATCATCAAGCTGCCCACTCAGGAGAAACTTCAAACTGTAACCAGTGCCTGCAACCTGGATCAGGTTGTCAGTCAACCTACCAGGGTAGTTCCAAACAGCACAGGAATTAAATCATCAACATGTATTGATCACATTTTTTACTGCAGATATTTGCATTAGAGCAGTATCCAAATCCATAGGATGTAGTGATTACAATATAAAAGCCATATCTAGAAAAACCAAAGTTCCAAAGGCTGGGCCTAATATAGTGTATAAGAGGTCATACAATACGTTTTGTAGTGATTCATATGTTGATTATGTAAATAATATTTGCTGGTCTGTGGTTAATGAGGAGCAACCAGACGCCGCATTTATGAAACTACTTATTCCAGTTACTAATAAGCACGCACCCATTAAGAAAATGACTGTAAAACTGTTTAATCCCCTTGGATTGATGAGGAATTGAAAAATTGTATGGTTGAGAGGGATTTGGCAAAAGGTATGGCAATTAAGTCTGGCAGCCCAACTGATTGGCAGACGTACTGCAAATTAAGAAATCATGTGACTAAATGAAAATAAAAAGAAACTACACTATGAAACAAAGATAATTTATATAAAGAATGATAGTAAAAAGCTTTGGGGCACCTTAAATGAAATTTTGGGAAAAAAGGCCAACTTGGCTCCTTCATTTATTGAATCAGATGGCTCATTCATCACAAAGCCCACTGATATAGCAAACTACTTTACTGACTTCTTGATTGGCAAGATAAGCAAACTTAGGGATGACATGCCAGCAACAAACGCTGACACTACACATATCGGACCAAATTATGAAAGACAAGAATTGTACTTTTGAAATCCGTAAAGTCAGTGTGGAAGAGGTGAAACAATTATTGTTGTCTATCTACAATGACAAGCCACCAGGGTCTGACAATCTAGATGGAAAATTACTGAGGGTAATAGCAGATGATATTGCCACTCCTATTTGCCACATCTTCAATTTAAGCCTACTAGAGAGCGTGTGCCCTCAGGCCTGGAGGGAAGTTAAGTCATTCCGCTACCCAAGAATAGTAAAGACCCCTTTACTGGCTCAAATAGCCGACCAATCAGCCTGTTACCAACCCTTAGTTTTCCCCCCGAGATGAACTTCGGGGGGAAAATGTGTTTGACCAGATTCAAATCTATTTTACGGTAAACAAATTGACAACAAAATTTCAGCATGATTATAGGGAAGGACACTCAACAAGCACAGCACTTACTTACACAAATGACTGATGATTGGCTGAGAGAAATTGATGTTAAAATGGTTGTGGGGGCTGTCTTGTTAGACTTCAGTGCAGCCTTTGACATTATTGATCATAAGTCTGCTGCTGGAATAATGTATGTGTTATGGCTTTACACCCCCAGCTATAATGTGGATAAAGAGTTACTTGTCTAACAGAACACAGATGGTGTTCTTTAATGGAAGCCTCTCAAATATAATCCAGTTAGAATCAGGAATTCCCCAGGGTAGCTGTTTAGGCCCCTTGCTTTTTTACATTTTTACTAACGACATGCCACTGACTTTGAGTAAAGCCAGAGTTTCTATGTATGCGGATGACTCAACACTATACACGTCAGCTACTACAGCGACTGAAATTAATGCAACACTCAATAAAGAGCTGCAGTTAGTTTGAGTGGGTGGCAAGAAATAAGTTAGCCCTAAATATTTCTAAAATTAAAAGCATTGTATTTGTAACTAAACCCTAAACCTCACCTTAATATTGTAATAAATAATGTGGAAATTGAGCAAGCTGACATGACTAAACTGCTTGGAGTAACACTAGATTGTAAACTGTCATGGTCAAAAAATATTGACGCAGTAGAAGCTAAGATGGGGAGAAGTCTGTCTATAATAAAGCGATGCTCTGCCTTCTTAACAACACTATCAACAAGGCAGGTCCTGCAGGCCCTAGTTTTGTCGCACCTTGACTACTGTTCAGTTGTGTGGTCAGGTGCCACAAAAAAGGACATAGGAAAATTGCAATTGGCTCAGAACAGGGCAGCACGGCTAGCCCTTGGATGTACACAGAGAGCTAATATTAATAATATGCATGTCAATCTCTCCTGGCTGAAAGTGGAGGAGAGATTGACTTCATCACTCCTTTTATTTATGAGAGGTATTGACATGTTGAATGCACTGAGCTGTCTGTTTAAACTACTGGCACATAGCTCAGACACCCATGCTTACTCCACAAGACATGCCACAACAGGTCTCTTCACAGTCCCCGAGTCCAGAACAGACTATGGGAGGCACACAGTACTACATAGAGCCATGACTACATGGAACTCTAATCCACATCAAGTAACTGACGCAAGCAGTAAAATTAGATTTTAAAAACAGATTAAAAAAACACCTTATGGAACAGCTGGGACTGTGAAGCAACACAAACATTGGCACACACACACACACACTAACATGCACAATACATACACATGGATTTAATAATGTAGATATGTGGTAGTGGTGGAGTAGGGGCCTGAGGGCACACAGTGTGTTGTGAAATCTGTGAATGTATTGTAATGTTTTAAAATGGTATAAACTGCCTTTTCTTCTCAATAGGGGGTGCTGTTTGCACTTTGTAATAATTTCGTTCCCAAATTAAACTGCCTCGTACTCAATTCTTGCTCGTACAATATGCATATTATTATTACTATTGGATAGAAAACACTCTCTAGTTTCTAAAACCGTTTGAATTATATCTGTGAGTGAAACAGAACTGGACTTAGAGCAATTTTCCTATGTGGATGTGAGAATGCAGAATTCTGCAAGCTGTTCCCAGATCAGTTTATTAATTTGCCTGTCTTCTATTGGTTGAGATGCACTGCATACACCTTCCCCTGGATGTCAGCGAATAGTGAGACTTGAAATGGAGTCTCTAGGCAGATCTGAAAGGTTATAAATGGCTTGGGAAGGAAAGGTCCGGTCTTTGCCCTCTTCGCTCTGACGCAGGAAGGACCTTGGCATATCGTACTAGAAGCTCCGGTTATAGCTCTTAGATATATCCGGCTGTGTTTTTATTCGATATAGGCGTTAAAGATATCATAATGTTGTTATTTTAAACCGAGTTATATCAGTTTATGTCAGTATATTGCGATTTTCGGGTATTTATTTGTGTGGCGTTCTAGGGAGTTGGGTATCTCTGGCTCACATGGCTAATGTTTACTGCTAATTGCAACGTTGAAGACTACATTCTACAACCGAGCAACGATTCTTTTGGACAAAGGACAACTTTCCCAAGATTCTGATGCAAGCACATCAAAAAGTAAGAACTATTTATGCTGTTAATTCGTTGTTCTGTTGAAAAATGTAAAATGCATATTCCGCCATTAATTTCCGTGCGGTCTCGCTTTAACGCACGCTGTATGTCGTAGTAACGTTAATTTTAAAAATGTGACACAGCGATTACATTAAGAACTAATGTATCTTTCATTTGCTGTCCAACCTGTATTTTTTAGTCAAGTTTATGATTAGTTATCGATTAGAATAGGTGCCTCTCCCAAGATTTCTCCCGACATTTTGTTTGCATTTTGGCTACTATTCATATTGTATAACCACGATTTGTGCCGCTAAATATGCACATTTTCGAACAAACTCTATATGTATTGTGTAATATGATGTTATAGGACTGTCATCTGAAGAAGTTTGAGAAGGTTAGTGAAACAATTTATATATTTTGCTGGTTTATTCGTTATCGCTATTGTTGGCTTGAATCAATGCTGTTGTGTGATTGGCTATTGTAGTAAGCTAATATAATGCTATATTGTGTTTTCGCTGTAAAACACTTAAAAAATCTGAAATATTGGCTGTACGCTGTGTATTTTTCAGAAATGTTTTATGATGAGTATTTAGGTAATTCACGTTGCTCTCTGTAGTTATTCTAGTCGCTTTGGTGAGAGTTGTGATGGTGGCTGCAATGGTAAACTATGATTTATACCTGAAATATGCACATTTTTCTAACAAAACATATGCTATACAATAAATATGTTATCAGACTGTCATCTGATGAAGTTGTTTCTTGGTTAGTGGCTATTTATATCTTTATTTGGTCGAATTTGTGATAGCTACCTATGCAGGAAAAAAATGGTGGAGTAAAAAAAGTGGTGTCTTTTGCTAACGTGGTTAGCTAATAGATTTACATATTGTGTCTTCCCTGTAAAACATTTTAAAAATCAGAAATGATGGCTGGATTCACAAGATGTGTATCTTTCATCTGGTGTCTTGGACTTGTGATTTAATGATATTTAGATGCTAGTATTTACTTGTGACGCTATGCTAGGCTATGCTAGTCAGCTTTTTTACTGATGGGGGTGCTCCCGGATCCGGGATTGTGATGAAGTAGAAGTTAATTTTGCTAGACCCCAGGAAGAGTAGCTGCTGCTTTTTCAATTCCCTAATTTTCTTGTTGTGTATTTAACCCTCTGTTCGTCAAGGGGGGGGTACTGTCACAATTTCCGCCGAAGTCGGGTCCTCTACTTGTTCGGGCGCTGGTCGGCATCGCCGGTCTTCTAGCCATCGTCGATCCACTTTTCATTTTCCATTTGTTTTGTCTTGTTTTTCCACACCTGGTTACAATTCCCTAATTTTCTTGTTGTGTATTTAACGCTCTGTTCCCCCCATGTCTTTGTGTGGGATTGTTTATTGTAGTGCTTGTGCACGTTCCCCGTGAGCGCACGACGGGTTATTTTTGTGCCCATTTATCTTGTTTTTGTGCCCATTTATCTTGTTATCTTGTTCTGGATGCCTATGGTTTTGCTTAATAAATCTCTGGTTATTACCCAGTTCTGCTCTCCTGCGCCTGACTTCTCTGCACCAATTATGCACCCCGCTACATGGGGATCCATAATAAATACAAATATAAAAGCAGTACTCATTAAAGAAAAAGACATTGTCCAGTTCGAGGTGAGTAATCGCTGTTCTCATGTCCATCAGCTCTTTTCGGTTACAAGAGACAGTAGCAGCAACATTATGTACAAAATGAGTTACAAACTATGCATAAAAATTAACAAAATAGCACAGTTGGTTAGGAGCCCGTAAAATGGCAGGCATCCCCTCCGGCGCCATTACTATATGTAGAGTTGAAGTCGGAAGTTTACATTCACTTAGGTTGGAGTCATAAAAACTAGTTTTTCAACCACTCCACAAATTTCTTGTTAACAAACCATAGTTTTGGCAAGTCGGTTAGGACATATACGGTGTTCATGACACAAGTAAGTTTTCCAACAATTGTTTACAGACAGATTATTTCACTTATAATTCACTGTATCACATTTCCAGTGGGTCAGAACTTTACATACACTAAGTTGACTGTGCCTTTTAAACAGCTTGGAAAATTCCAGAAAATGATGTCATGACTTTAGAAGCTTCTGATGGGCTAATTGACATAATTTGAGTCAATTGGAGGTGTACCTGTGGATGTATTTCAAGGCCTACCATCAAACTCAGTGCCTCTTTGCTTGACATCATGCGAAAATCAAAAGAAATCAGCCAAGATCTCAGAAACAAATTGTAGACCTCCACAAGTCTGGTTCATCCTTGGGAGCAATTTCCAAATGCCTGAAGGTACCACGTTCATATGTACAAACAATAGTATGCAAGTATAAACACCATGGGACCATGGACCCGCCATACCACTCAGGAAGGAGTCGCGTTCTGTCTCCTAGAGATGAATGTACTTTGGTGCGAAATGTGCAAATCAATCCTAGAACAACAGCAAAGGACCTTGTGAAGATGCTGGAGGAAACGGGTACAAAAATATCTATATCCACAGTAAAACGAGTCCTATATCGACATAACCTGAAAGGCCGCTCAGCAAGGAAGAAGCCACTGCTCCAAAACTGCCATAAAAAAAGCACGACTACAGTTTGCAGCTGCACATGGGGACAAAGATCGTACTTTTTGGAGAAATGTTCTCTGGTCTGATGAAACAAAAATAGAACTGTTTGGCCATAATGACCATCGTTATGTTTGGAGGAAAAAGGGGGAGGCTTGCAAGCCGTTAGAACACCATCCCAACCGTGAAGCACGGGGGTGGCAGCATCATGTTGTGGGGGTGCTTTGCTGCAGGAGGGACTGGTGCACTTCACAAAATAGATGGTAGGAAAATGATGTGGATATATTGATGCAACATCTCAAGACTTCAGTCAGGAAGTTAAAGCTTGGTCGCAAATGGGTCTCCCAAATGGACAATGACCCCAAGCATACTTCCAAAGTTGTGGCAAAATGGCTTAAGGACAACAAAGTCAAGGTATTGGAGTGGCCATCACATAGCCCTGACCTCAATCCTATAGAACATTTGTGGGCAGAACTGAAAGAGCATGTGCGAGCAAGGAGGCCTACAAACCTGACTCAGTTACACCAGCTCTGTCAGGAGGAATGGGCCAAAATTCACCCAACTTATTGTGGGAAGCTTGTGGAAGGCTACTCAAAACATTTGACCCAAGTTAAACAATTTAAAGGCAATGCTACCAAATACTAATTGAGTGTATGTAAACTTCTGACCCACTGGGAATGTGGTGAAAGAAGTAAAAGCTGAAATAAATCATTCTCTCCTATTATTCTGACATTTCACATTCTTAAAATAAAGTGGTGATCCTAACTGACCTAAGACATGGAATTTTTACTCTGATTAAATGTCAGGAATAGTGAAAAACTTAGTTTAAATGTAGTTGGCTAAAGTGTATGTAAACTTCCGACTTCAACTGTACCTAACAATACACATAAAAATGAAGAAGTTAAGAAATATTAGAATGTTATTGTACCCTCTAAGTGGCCTAGGCCTACACTCTGGCCTATCACTTGACATGTTAATGGAACGTGTGTATGTGGTATGTAAATTATGGATCAGCAGTGTATGCCAAAGGCAAGAGTTGGGAAAGAGAACTGGGGCCTAATAGGGGTTCAACTCCACAGGAGCTGCACTTCATTCAAAATAAATGTGTCATCAAAGACATTTGCCGTTCTGGTTCCTCCTTGTCCATTAAAACTCCATATTTCTCAGGTCCCACTGCTTACTGTGACTGCTGAAAGCCTTTGTGCTTCTGATGTGGAGGAGGCAGTTGGAGCCAGACATGTCAGACTGTGATTTATTACACACCACCTCGCTATCACTTGGTCTTGGCTCCTCTTCCCTATCACTTCTGTCATCCTGTCGCCAAGATGTTGTGGTTGGCCAGGGCTGCAGGAGCAATGTGCAAATTATGCAGCGTTGTTGAATGGAACATTTCCGTTTTTATTCCGGAAACCTCTTTTTAGGTCCTCTGAATAATGACAAAGCGTCAAAAAAAACTTTAGAATCCTGTTAAATGAACTCTACCTGTTTGATACTTCTACGGAATTTAGAGTTATGTGTTACGGTGTGCATGGGTGAAATTTTGGCAAACGGGACAACGTGTCTAGAAGTCTCTTGTGAATGTCTCACTCAATAATGTATTGACTGAACGTCTGTGGCATACTGTCAATACTGTCTATACACACCATTATATACATACATATTTATATTCCGCACTCTGACATTGCTCGTTCTGATATTTCTTTATTTTTATTTTGGGGATTTGTGTGTATTGTTAGGTATTACTGTACTATTAGAGCTAGAGCTAAAAACATAAGCAATTCACTGCACCTGCGATAACATCTGCAAAATATGTGTACGTGACCAATAACATTTGATTTGATCCCATATCAAGACCCCAGGTGATTGTCTCAGAGTGTTAAGCAATGACCTTTCTCTCGACAGCATCTCGCCCCCTCCTCGCTAAAGGCGTATCTGTCTTCTGCTTCTGTTGTGGAAGGGTTATCTCATCTGACAACTTCCTGTTTCCCATTTCCTCACAGTGATTGAAGCCCTCTCTTTGTGGCACCAAAGCCTCACCAAATCAATGGTGGCCAATTGTTTCCAAAAAATGTTATTAGGTTTCACAATAGATAACAGGCCTTATATTGTTTTTTTATTGATTGCATCACATGCAATGACTTGTAGCTTTTACCCTTTTAAGGGATGGATGAGATTTGATTTAGACTATGCCATATAAGAGTTATTGAAAAATAATAATGCTACAAACCTAATAGCCAGGTAAATAGATGAATGCAGGGATGGTGTGCATAACAGATCACAGTGAAAATATGATTACACTGAAAGGCCTGAAACTTGTACTTCAAAGCCACATGACTGAATAAATGTTATGTTTATGGATTAGTCTTCAGTACAGTCAGGCCATGGCCGGATGCTCCTATTGTAATGCTACACGATGCTCTGTTGTGCTAATGTAGATAGGGATAATGTCTGGGTCAGGCTCTGTTGAAATAGACCCTTTCTGGTTGCTTTTGGGCTCCTTTGTCAGCTGTGAAAACAAGATGAGATGGGAAGAGGTCTTGTTTGCAGAGGGGCACAGAGTCCACTCCCTGTCCCATGGAATCACCCCTATTGGAAGTCTGGGGGCCACTGGGCTTGGCGCCACTGTGAGTTCATTGTGTGAGGCTAAGTTAATACACAAACTAAACGTAGACTTGGACGGATTTGAGAGTGAGGGCCACCATATTGTTTTACTTGGTACTTGGATATATTCCCTGTGGTCCTCATGCTTCTTTAATATCTACAGATGTTTTGAACGATCAATGAATTATTTGAATCAGACTTCACTCTTATTCGTACATTATTGTATACCATTGATCTTCTGCTTCTTTATAAGCAGCTTTAGTGAGTGAGTCGGTGATGACGCTACTGCCCCAACCACTGGATTCAAAGCCTGCTTCTCAAAATGTTGTTTTTAAGAGCTGCAGCTTCTGGCTGTCGTGCTTGGCCCGCTGGCAGAATATGATCCCTTTTTTAATTCACATCATGTGCACAATCTGAGAACACTTGCTTTACCTTAGACACAGTAAAGAGAAACTAATGTGTGCATGCCGTGTGTATGTTTTTAAATTCTCAAAATAGCAATGTATGTGTGCCTGTGTGCAGCTTTTGCCCTCTGACATGGCTGTAGCTAGGGCTGGCGCTATTAATGTATAACTGTGTAGCCTAACCGGTGGTTCTGGGTGAAGACTGTCATGAAAATAAAACTACCCATTATAACCATTACATTTTTTTGTGGGACGAACAGCTGACTGAAGACGGAACTGCCAGGCATTCGTGTGGATGAGTTTGTTTCTGCTGTTACATGGACTCTACAAGGTGATGAAACTTTGTTGCTCCTTGCTGAAACAAGCAAGGTGTTGTAACAAACACATCTTTGGTTGCTTAGGCAACACCCCCCTCCCTGCAGCAGCAGAACAGGCAGGAGCGGGGGAGAGGAGAAAATGTGTTTTTTATGGTGACCGCGGTCATTTGGCTGACCATTAACCGTCATCCAAAATTCCATGACCGTCACAACCCTAGCCAGCCGGCTCTAAGGGATGGCAATGCTGGGCATGGACCCCCCCCCCCCCCCAGATAGAATTTGTGCCCCCCACACACACACACAGTTTTGTTCCCTCATGAACATAACAAATGATATATGAATTACAGTTTTGCCAATGTAGAAAACATTGTCAGGCCTGACAGTAGCGCAGACCGGGACAGAGTCTATGCTGGGTGTGCGCTCATGATCTGAGGAGGGGGGATGAAATAATGTCATATTTAGTAGTTAAAAATGGAGGGGGGTTTTTCTCAGAGGGAAAAAGTTATTCACTTTTCCAGACAGCTACAGCTAATAATAGGCTAGCTACTAGCTTCGTTAAGTGTTGGTAGCGGCTAGCTGAATAATTATAGCTGGTTAATCAGCATGGATATCAAAAATGTCTGGGCACTGCCAAGAGCAACAGAGGACCACCATGTCGAGTGCGATGCCGAGCTCACATAGCAGCCTGCTGGCCCAACCACCGAGGTTGAGGATCCTAGCAGCCCACGCTGCCTGTTGACCAACAAGATCTAGACGAGCCAGGGCTTAGCACCAACAGTACGAGGGTAACATCACAACAAGCACCTGCACCTCCGTTACCCCAGCCACTAGTACCTGACGACATGTTGGATCTAACCAAAACTTACCAGGGGAAGCAGAGTTTATTGGTTCTTGCAAAGTGAAATCGAACCACAGCTAGCAACAACAAATGGACTTCGCTCAGTGTTCTTCAAAGATACGGCAGGTCTTTGTCAGCAATGCCGACTGTGCTGTTGGCACTGAAACATGGATTTGTGCGAAAAGATTTGGATTTGTTCGAAAATTCCTTCACTTGGAAGAACATATAGCAGTGAACACAGATGCAGCATGTTACATCAACGAAAAGCCCAAATTGTCCAGCTGGCATTTGAGAGCGACCTAACAAATACATTTCGTCTGGAAGTTGAATGGAATCAAACTTCTCATGAGGTTCAACACCGCATGGAGGAGGCTGCAACTCGTCTAAATAGTAAGCTACAACCTTTATGGCTCTGGCCACCATGCCAGAATTATACATTTATTGGTTTTCCCTCACTGGTTGTTTGGCTGATTTTTAAATGTAATGTATAGTTTAGGCATTTTGCTTTTTACTTCAATGCATCTTTTAGATTTATCTGTGATTCGTAATGTCATTTCTTGCTTTTGCGGATCTAATTGCTTTTGATAGATATAGAGCTTTGCGTTATTTGACGGGTATAGGGACAATGACCATTAGTTGTGCTCTAAAATTGACAGAGCATCTAACGTTATCTTTTCATTGTGCTGACTCGTTCTGTCCATGGTTCTGAATCAATGATTACGGTGTGTGCTGTTTTAACTTCTTATGGCTGCATGGGCAGTATTGAGTAGCTTGAATGAAAGGTGCCCAGAGTAAACTGCCTGCTCCTCAGTCCCAGTTGCTAATATATGCATATTATTATTAGTATTGGATAGAAAACACTCTGAAGTTTCTAAAACTGTTTGAATGATGTCTGTGAGTATAACAGAACTCATATAGCAGGCAAAAACCTGAGAAGAAATCCAAACAGGAAGTGGGAAATCTGAAGTTGGTCGATTTTCAACTCATCGCCTATCGAATACACAGTGGGATATGGATCAGTTTGCACTTCCTACAGCTTCCACTAGATGTCAACAGTCTGTAGAACCTTGTCTGTTGCCTCTACTGTGAAGTGGGGCCGAAGGAGACAGGAATGAGTCAGGTCTGCCATGACCTGACCATGCTCTGACCATGCGCGTTCACATGAGAGGGAGCTCTGTTCCATCGCACATTTGAAGTTTATGGAATTCTCCGGTTGGAACGTTATTGAAGATTTATGTTAAAAACATCCTAAAGATTGATTCAATACATCGTTTGACATGTTTCTACTGACTGTTACGGAACTTTTTGACATTTCGTCTGCTTTTAGTGAACGCGCTTCCTGACTTTGGATTTGTTTACCAAACACGCTAACAAAAATAGCTATTTGGACATAAATGATGGACATTACCGAACAAAACAAACGTTTCTTGTGGAAGTGGGAGTCCTGGGAGTGCATTCCAATGAAGATCAGCAAAGGTAAGTGAAGATTTATAATGCTATTTATGAGTTTTGTTGACTGCACAATTTGGCGGGTAACTGTATGGCTTGCTTTTGTGGCTGAACGCTGTTCTTAGATTATTGAATATTGTGCTTTTGCCGTAAAGCTTTTTGAAATCTGACACAGCGGTTGCATTAAGAACAAGTGTATCTTTAATTCTATGTAAAACATGTATCTTTCATCAAAGTTTATGATGAGTATTTCTGTTATTTGAAGTGGCTCTCTGCAATTTCTCCGGATATTTTGGGGGCATTTCTGAACATTTCTGAACCAATGTAAACTGAGGTTTTTGGATATAAATATAAACTTTATCGAACAAAACATATATGTATTGTGTAACATGAAGTCTTATGAGTGTCATCTGATGAAGATCATCAAAGGTTAGTGATTCATTTTATCTCTATTTCTGCTTTTTGTGACTCCTGTCTTTGGCTGGAAAATGGCTGTGTTTTTCTGTGATTTTGCGGTGACCTAACATAATCGTTTGTTGTGCTTTCGCTGTAAAGCCTTTTTGAAATCAGACACTGTGGTGGGATTAACAAGAAGTGTATCTTTAAAATGGTGTGAAATACTTGTATGCTTGAGGAATTTTAATTATGAGATTTCTGTTGTTTGAATTTGGCGCCCTGCACTTTCACTGGCTGTTGTCATATCGATCCCGTTAACGGGATTGCAGCAATAAGACGTTTTTAATGTGCATATCTTGGGCTACCAGTCTTCGTGGGGCTTCTCTTCAACATTACACGTGTATATGGCTGCATTTCCGACAGACCTCCATTTTGTATGTATGACCAATACTGTGTGTAGCCTACTAAAACAAGGAGGCAAACTTTCCCTCTATCATTAATTTGCATTACACAGTCATTGTATGATGGGCTACTGTAAAAGTGATGTCATTGTGCACAATAATTTGCTTTTATGAAAATATTGCGCACCTGGAGGAGTGGCGGCTTGGTTATGCTCATTGTGTAGTGTCACAAATTGGACAGAAATGTAGCCTATATAGTTATTATTGTAGTTTAAGCAATGAAGCCTGGAAGAATCCTGTCGCGCTGATCTGTGGCGTGTTTGGTAGGCTCAAATGAATTGTAGCTACGGCTGCATTTTGGATACACATGCAGTAGTGGGGCGCATATCTTGTGTAAAGCGACGGTTGTTTGATGTGTACGGCTACATTTCAGGATATTTTTGTACTTTTGAACAGTAGTAGGACCAATCTATCTTTGTGTTATTTGGGCTCTGAATCAATTTTAGGCATGTCTTCTTGGAGCTGGGTCTGGCACTAGCTGGGTCTGGCACTAGCTGTAGTCTAAGTGGGTGTCTTGGATCTATCTGGCTCTCTCATGCAGATGGCTGGCATAACAGCCGTTGCATCCTGAGAGCTAATAAGGGTGAGTTTATTGTCGTTATTGTTGGGCCTTGAGAGTGGGGGAGGGGGATTTCCATTTCTGCCTTAGTCTTTCTGCCCCTCTGAAGAAAAGTGGGCCTCACTCTCTTCAAATGGCTGTTGAACACATGTGAAAGGCGCAGGGCAGGACTGTGAACTAGCTGGTCTTGTTGGGAGAATGAATGGCAGAGCATAGATGGAGGGAAGAGACTATAGTTAGACTAGCCAAGACTCAATGGACTTTCAGTCACGTGTCTGTGAAGATGTAGGCCTATAGAGTATTGACACGGACAGTCTTACCAATTCTGTGGGAGATTTAGTAAGGAACTACAGAGAAGATTTTAATTCTTGTGTTTTACAGCCACTTGAGTATGGATTTATCATAGCTTAAATTATATTTTCTCCTGTAAATTAGAGATGTATAAATGGAGCTTTCTGGCCCTAAATAATGTGATAGTCTAGCAGCAGTGGTCAACACAGGAGATTAGAATGTCCCACCTACAGTAGGATGGCCCCAGATGGAATGCAAGGGTCTGGTTGTCATGGGGACAGACAAGCCTGGGACTCGTAACCGTGTTGGGAGATGGAGCCTACCATCTGAGAAGACTGTAACCCTTGAGTAATGAGATCTGTTCTCCACTACATAGGTAGGCTATTTAGAGAGGAGATGAATTTTGTAATTTTTTTAATGTATTTTTCTGTTGTCATCATGTTCCTACATATTGAAACCCAGATTAATTCATGATCATCCCCTCCTCCATTTTCTGCTTAACTGTGTTAATGTAGGCCAGTTTAAAGGGCTCCAGCATCAAAGTGAATGACTGGCTACATTTAGTCATTCAGAGTATGTTGCTCCACATAGATTACACTCATCTAAAGTAACTATCAGATGGTGACTTCCTAGTACTCTTTTGAAGGGTAATGTATTTGTTCTTCTTACCTGCTCTCGCACAATGAATATGATGGATGGAAGGTAAGCCCAGCTCCGGTGACCAGGGTTGCGCTGCTGTTTCCTTTTTGTTCACTGTGTGTTGGGAGACAGCCACCACCACACATACAGGCCCAGGAGGATGAAGAACAATGGATTCCATGCTAAATATAGCAGGTTCTTAGGTGCAGATGAATATGGTCTTGTTGATGTGAAGAGGTCTGTGTGTGAAGGAGAGAGGAGTCTGTGGCTGGGCCTGGGTTCTTTGCTGAGATGCGCACGCTTAGGCCTTGACATACATAATCAACTTTCTGCAAAAAATATGCAGTTTTCCATCATCTTGGGCTGCTGGTACAAAAATAGGGATTTTGAGCCCAAAAGAAGGAAGCTATAATATGTATTTTCGATAGGGAAATGTTTACAAGTAGGGGGTGATTTTGGTCCCATAATGCTGACAGTTATTCTACATGTATTTATATAGCCCGGAGATGGATCAGATGCATAATTTATAATATTATCAGCATTCTTTACTGGAAAGTTGGGGGATTGAGCCTTTGTAGTCATCACTGATTGTATCCAAGCGTTTAGTAGTCATAAGGAAGAATTATGATGTTTCTGGCATGATAATGTGAAGACATGACAAGGTGTTCTGTCATAAAGCGCTTTATCATATTGTCTGACATCCTGTTTCCTGGCTGGCCAGTGACGTCCTTGCCTGGGGAGCCCAGTGTCCCAAGCTGCCGGCGGGAAGGTAACTCGCCCTTTCAGCAGCACGTACTCTGTACGTTCGAATGTGACCTCAACAGACCAGACCACACAAGCTACAGAGGGTAACATGGTAGAAACAACTATGGGCAGAAACCCACTTTAATAAGTTCTGCTTAACTGGCATTATGACTGACATCTCCCATTGACATCTACAGGCTTAAAGAGTTGATGGATAATGTAGGTCAAAGTGAAACACTTTCTAATTTCCTAGCTAGCTAGCTAACAAGCTTGTGTGTGCAGAGCAGCACTAGTTAAAAAGACGTCTTACCTTTTTGTAGTTAATAAATTGTGTAGTGTCCTTAACTAGCATTAAAAAAGTTAATACATTCTTCTCTAATTAAACATCTCTCTCTTTAATTTCTGAATCACACTTGTAACGTTGTCAGTAGGCTACAGTAACCTATGTTTCAGAGGGGGAGGGGCAGGTAAGGGGGATACCTAGTCAGTTGTACAACTGAATGCGTTCATCTGAAATGTGTCTTCCGCATTTAACCCAACCGCTCTGAATCAGAGAGGTGCGGGAGGCTGCCATAATCGACATCCATGTCTTCGGCGCCCGGGGAACAGTGGGTAAACTGCCTTGCTCAGGGGCAGAACGATTTTTACCTTGTCAGCTCGAGGTTTCGTTCATGCAACTTTTCAGTTACTGGCCCAGCACTCTAACCACTAGGCTACCTAGGAAGCATACACAACCACGTGCGCACACACTGCCAAAGATTTTCAGCTGGCATGCAGACGCAGTAATACGTTTCTGAGTGACAGATGAGGGCTTTGCATATGCACTTTGTTGCCATTTTTGTGGGACAAGAAAAAAATGCCTGGAACATAAAATAACGTTATTAACCGGTTCCCATGCTCTTCAAATAAAGGTTATCTTCCGGAACAGTATAGATCACTTTCGTTTCCGGTTCTGATTCGGTTTATCTAATCATTTTCAGTTTTTTTGGTTCTGTTCCCTGAACCGGTTCCAACCCCTGGCTCCTATAAACTTGACGTTGGTGCTCATGGGTCCTGTTACAGGCTTTGGATTTACCATTTATGTTTTGAGCTTGGACTTTAGCAAGTATAGCTTGTTAGCACGTAGGACACACCGATTTGTGTCACCTCGTTGGTCAGTATGTGTTACATCTGTGCTGGTTGCCATCTCCTTGGTGGGAAGGTGTTTCACCTGTGGTGGCCCAGGTGCTATTTAAGAGTGGCTGGCTTAGTGCTCCAGTTGTCTTGAGATAAGTAGAGGGTCAACACCTTTAGTTGACTCTCCCTATCTGATTTCCTTTGTCTGATTTCACAGATTTTTGTTTTGCTCCGCCTTTTTGGTTTGTTTCCTGTCTTCAAGTTTGGTGTGGGTGTTTCTTTTGTTTACCTCTTCTTGATCAAATGTACTGGGCAGTCATGGTGGGTGTCTTTTTAGTTTCCAGTTGTTGTTGCTAGTCAACTTTCAGTGGACACTCCCATGGGTGTCTTTCAGAACCCCCTTTGTTGGGTTGTTGTCAGTGACTTTTTGTTATTTCCTCTTTCTGTATGAGCAACATTTTTTGGTTTTCTTGCTGGGGAATGTAACAGTCCTTTTACATGGAAATGACCTGCCTTCCCACTGACTGTCTACTGCAGAGAGGATGCACAGGACACCAGGTGAAACATAGTCATGTGCAGCACTGGTTTCAATAGTCCTCTTGAACAATGTCTTTTGAGATTAGGTACCTTCCTTGGGATAATCCACTTTACAGCAAAGTTTCCACAACCGTGAGAAGACCCGCTGTCTCAGTCTCACACGCACACACTATCATCAGTGCCAAGGCGAGATGACCCTGTTTACATCAGAGCCGGTCTCCATGTAAAAGAGAGGAGGGCGAAGTGACGGACTCTGTCTGTGCTGCTGGACGGGGCCTGGCACTACCATGTGGGTTGGGCTGGCACTGGATGCATTGTTCCCCCATCGTAGCCAGGGATTTCTCTTCCCAGCACTACAGGGACAGAGAAGAGGGAGGGAGGGCGAGGGGGAGAGTAGTGATAGCTGTTAACCAGAGCATCGAAAGGACACTCCAGTTCCTCTCAGAGGACCCTTACATTTTTTAAATTCTTCCCCCCTGGCCTCTTTCTTGTAATGGAAACCAGGATGAGGAAAATCCAGGTACTTGGACCCAGAGATGACTCCTAGCTATAGTCCTAGTCAGGGATTCTATAGTCCTAGTCAGGAATTCTGGCACTTGTCAGGGATTCTGTGAACTAAACCGTCACTGCAACTCTGCTCTCTGTTTCAGCTGTGGAGAGGTAACCCGAAGGTAAAGGATCTTGTTTCCTATTCTAGTGTTTACTCTGCATAGCATAAACTTTTATAACTAGCAATGTAAATACACTACATGGCTGCTCGTTGAACATCTCATTCCAAAATCATGAGCATTAATATGGAGTTGGTCCCCCCTTTGCTTCTATAACAGCCACCACTCTACTGGGAAGGCTTTCCACTAGATGTTGGATCATTGCTGCGGGGACTTGCTTCCATTCAGCCACAGCGTGTTAGTGAGGTCGGGAACTGATGTTGGGCGATTAGTCCTAGCTCGTGGTTGGCATTCCAATTCATCCCAAAGGTGTTCGATGGGGTTGAGGTTAGGGCTCTGTGCAGCCCAGTCAAGTTCTTCCACACCGATCTCGACAAACCATTTCTGTATGGATCTCGCTTTGTGCACTGGGGTATTGTCATACTGAAACAGGAAAGGGCCTTCCCCAAACTGTTGCCACAAAGTTGGAAGCACAGAATCGTCTAGAATGTCATTGTAAGCTGTAGAGTTAAGATTTCCCTTCACTGGAACTAAGGGGCCTAGCCCGAACCATGAAGAACAGCCCCAGACCATTATCCACGAAACTTTACAGTTGGCACAATGCATTGGGGCAGGTAGCGTTCTCCTGGCATCCGCCAAACCCACATTCTGCCATCGGAATGCCAGATGGTGAAGCGTGATTCATCACTCCACTTACTGCGTTTCCACTGCCCCAGAGTCCAATGGCGGTGAGCTTTACAGCACTCCAGCCAATGCTTGACATTGTGCATAGTGATCTTAGGCTTGTGTGCGTGCGGCTGCTTGGCTGTGGAAAGCCATTTCATGAAGCTCTAGACAAACAGTTCTTGTGCTGACTTTGCTTCCAGAGGCAGTTTGGAACTCGGCAGTGAGTGTTGCAACCGAGGACAGACAATTTTTACGAGCTACATGATTCAGCACTCGGTGGTCCCGTTCTGTGAGCTTGTGTGGCCCACCACTTCATGGCTGAGCCATTGTTGCTCCTAGACGTTTCCACTTCACATTAACAGCACTTAAAGTTGACCAGGGCTGCTCTAACAGTGCAGAAATGTTCTGACCTGACTTGTTGGATAGGTGGCATCCTATGACAGTTCCACGTTGAAAGTCACTGAGCTCTTCAGTACGGGCCATTCTACTGCCAATGGTTGTCTATGGAGATTGCATGGCTGTGTGCCTAATTTTATACACCTGTCAGCAACGGTGTGGCTGAAATAGCTGAATCCACTAATTTGAAGGGGTGCCCACATACTTTTGGCCATGTAGTGTATGTATCAAGTTTGACTCCAGGCAACAACCAGATGTTTGGTTATTGAGAACCCATGTTAACGTGTAGCCTAGGTGTGAGCTCCCATAACAACTCAAAGGTTCAGAATTTGACATTACCCTTAGCCAAGGGGTTTTAAACAAATGTGTCCAGCTTGCTAATAATCACCTAAATGAAAGCTCGACAGTTAGGGAGCAAAAATGATAGAGGACAATTTGTTTGCACATTTTTTGCTGATGTTGATGGCAAGGAAATATAACTAGTTTTCAGTGCGGCCCTACAGACCTCGTTGGAGGCCAAAGGTAGCCCCCAGGGAAAAATGAATTTGAAATCCCTGCCTAGCCTCTGAGAATCTGACAGAAGGTCTGCAACTGAATGTAGGCTTAAACCAGGCTAACAGTTGTGGAATGGGGCATTTTTGTAAGCTCCGTCAAGCATGACACCATGGAGTGCATGACAGACCTTGGAGTGCATGTCAGCCAATGCTCAACATCCAGAGAGCTGGTAGATGGCCAGTCGGAAGGTCAATAGGTCACAGACTAGTATGTTGCATGACACTTAATGTTCGAGCCATTGGTTTAGAATGGGTCTAAGCTCAAAACATTTTGAAACGGACTGTTTGGAGTTTTCCTTGATATTCATCTGACACATTTCTGTGGTGCCTTTTTGAAAAACTGTCCGCATTTGCTTTTAGTGGTTAAATGGAAAGAATTTCACAGTGGTTTGAATGCCATGAAAGGAATATCTGTTTGTGTCAATGTCAAGTGAATCCCCAGTAAAAAATCCATTCACTTATATCCATGTATTGTTTGCTGGTTATGAAAAACCAGTCCATCAGTTGAGTAGTCCAAGGTCATCCAGACACATTGACCCCTCTGTCACCAGGCTTAATTCTCGCAAGGTCCTTCAATTGTGTCAGAGAGAAAAAAAGGGACAGCTAAGCAAGCCCATGCTAAATGCATCACAGATCTTCATGTGGGTAATCCTCATTCACCAATGGCACCTTGCTTTGCTCTTGTTGCATGTTTTTTTTTACTGCTCTCGAGCGCTTGTCCTGGTTTGTGGTGGCTGGCTGGTTCTGGTTGATTTTCTGCTGCAGCTGTCACTCCCTCCATGCCCTTACCCAGCCGTTCCAGTAGCATCTCAGTCAGTCAGTCAGTGATCTAGTTGGTCTCATAGACGTCCATTAGACTAATCTGCCATGGCCTGATGTCGTCCAAAGTAAGCTGGAGGTTAATCTGGGCACCAGTTTGTGCTTGTTGTATAGATTAGTGTGTGTGTTGCTCGTCCCCCCCACTGCTTGGCACACAAATTCATGGCGTCTGTTAGCAGCAGCTTGGCCATCCATCCTACTTTCTCTGGACTGGATGTGTGTAGGCCAATGTTTGGGTTCCTCCTTCAGGCCTGGTTGGCAGAACGTTTGTTCCTCTATGGCTCTTATTTGTATCTGGGAGAAAGAAACAGGCTTTGTTTTAGAAACTGGAAAGTGAGACTGCAACTGTATATCCTAGCCTTGTTGGATTATGGGCGTATAACGTGATTCAAAATATGATATTCTCCTACAGTGCTGGCCATGTAAAGTTTCACCTTTTCATTCAAATGCCAACTGTTTAGTCTACAGACGTTGTCTGGGTTGCCATGGTAATGCCTGGCAAGGTTGAGCAGAAAGGCGGAGTGGGGACACAGTCCATCTTTCCCCATGAGACACCCTCTTGGACAAGGCCATGTCAAATCTTGTGGAACCATGTCAGTTTTCCCTATTCTATTTCAATGGCTCTGGGGCTGTAGCCTTTTAGCCAGTAGTTGTATTGAGCCTAGGTGCTTTATTGGGATTGGAGCCTAGGTGACTTCTTCTCAGTAGAGCCTAGGTGATTGCTTCTGTGTAGAGCCTAGGTGCCTGTTAATTAAAGGAGCAATTAACTGTGCGTATTACAGAAACATGGTAGCTTTGCTAACTCGTTCATACCCCCCCCCCCCCCCCCCCCACCCTCCTTATCTCCCTCTCAGGTGCTGACTGTTTTAGACCAGAGATGCAGGTTCCCCAATTTGGCGCTCCCCGGACCTGAAACTGGTGACGGGACTGAGGAGTGGACACAAACCAAAGAACCCCTTCTCTACAGCCAGCCGTGTTGGATGCAGCTGAATAACAAGCTGAGGAGGAGAAAAAGAAAGAGCATTCGATTCTTCCGCTCCATTCAGAGGACTGCCATCCATGTGGTGGTATGATGAGACTGTGAGTCAGGAGAAACACAATCAGACGGGAGCGGAGTGATAAAGGGAGAGAAAGAAAGAAAGGCAAGAAAGGTGGAGGATTAAGGGTGCGAGGTGAGTGTCTAGGTGCCCTCCTAACCCCTAGGTGATAGCACCAGTCAGGGCAGCAAGATGACCAGCCTGTTCAGGCGCAGCAGCAGTAATGGAGGCTCCAGGGGAGGTGGAGGAGGAGGGGGAGGCAGTGGTGGTTCCACCCCAGGAGATCTCAACAACAGCCGGCCTAACCGACAAGTCCGGCGCCTGGAGTTCAACCAGGCCATGGAGGACTTCAAGATCATGTTCCCCACCATGGATTACGAGGTCATCGAGTGCGTCCTGCGTTCCAACAACGGGGCGGTGGACGCCACCATCGACCAGCTCCTCCAGATGAGTATCGACGGAGAGGGATCAGATGACAGCTCTGACTCCGATGATAGCATCCCACCAGAGGTCAGTCAGTGCAGGGTCACTGACTCTCTTCACTTAAAAAATACAAATACAAATGGCAATAGTACTGTTTGTCCATCTTGAGACGCTGCAGTGAAGATCCTTGCCAGCTGGTCAGCACATGCTCCGAGTATGCATCCTGGTATTTCGTCTGGCCCCGCGGCCTTGCGAAAGTTAACCTGTTTAAAGGTCATCCTCACATCGGCTACGGAGAGCGAGATCACACAATCGTCCAGAACAGCTGGTGCTCTTATGCATGGCTCAATGTTGCTTGCCTCGAAGCGAGCGTAGAAGACATTTACCTTGTCTGTTAGGCTCATGTCGCTGGGCAGCTCGCGGCTGGGTTTCCCGGTGTAATCTACGATAGTTTGCAAGCCCTGACACATCAGTCGCGCGTCAGAGCCAGCATAGTAAGATTCGATCTAAGTCCTGTATTGATGCTTTGCCTGTTTTGAATACTTGTCGGAGGTCGTAGCTGGATTTCTTATATGTCCAGATTAGTGTCACGCTCCTTGAAAGCGACCGCTCTATCCTTTAACTTCTCTGCGCTACGGATCCCTTTTACGGGATCATTTTCCGAAACAACCGCTGAATTGCAGGGCGCAAAATATTACTAAAAATATTTATAATCATGCATTCACAAGTGAAATATACCAAAACACAGCTTAGCTTGTTGTTAATCCACCTATCGTGTCAGATTTTGAAAATATGCTTTAAAGAGAAAGAAATCCAAGCTTTTGTGAGTGTATCAATCAATGCTAGAACAGCTAGCCCCAAATTAGCATGGTCACGAAAGTCAGAAAAGCAATAAAATTAATCGCTTACCTTTGATAATCTTCGGATGTTTGCACTCACGAGACTCCCAGTTACACAACAAATGTTATTTTTGTTCGATAAATATTACTTTTATAACGTAGAAACGTTAGAAACATGTCAAATATTTTTTATAATCAATCCTCAGGTTGTTTTTAACAAACATAATCGATAATATTTCAAACGGACCGTAACCTATTCAATAAGAGAGAAAAAGAAAATGGAGAGCTACCCTCTCGCGCGCAGGAACTAATCAGAGGACACCTGACTAGTTTTGAAAAATCTCGCTCATTTTTCAAAATAAAAGCCTGAAACTATGTCTAAAGCCTGGTCACAGCCTGAGGAAGCCATTGGAAAAGGAATCTGGTTGATACCCCTTTAAATGGAAGAAAGACGGGCCAGGAAACACAGATTTTTTTTTTTTTAAATCATCACTTCCGGGTTAGATTTTCTCAGGTTTTCGCCTGCAGAATCAGTTTTGTTATACTCACAGACAATATTTTGACAGTTTTGGAAACTTTGGACTGTTTTCTATCCTAATCTGTAAATTATATGCATATTCTACAATCTGGACCTGAGAAATAGTCCATTTACCTTGGGAACGTTATTTAAAAATAAAATAAAAAATCTGACCCCTAGCGTCAAGAGGTTTTAACTCAGTGCGGATGTTGACTGTAATCCATAGCTTCTAGTTGGGGTGTGTACGTACGGTCACTGTGGGGACAAGGTCCTCAATGTACTTATTAATAAAGTCGGTAACTGATGTGGTAAACTCATCAATATTATCGGATGAATCCCGGAACATATTCCAATCTGTGCTAGCAAAACAGTCCTGTAGCATAGAATCCGCTTCATCGGACCACTTCCATATTGAACGAGTCACTGGCACTTCCTGTTTGAGTTTTTGCTTGTAAGTAGGAAGCAGAAGGATAGAGTTATGGTCTGATTTGCCAAAGGGAGTGCAAGGAAGGGCCTTGTATGCATTTCTGTTTGTGGAATTAAGATGATCTAGAGTTTTGTTACCTCTAGTTGCACAGGTGACATGCTGGTAAAAATTGTTAAACAGATTTAAGTTTCCCTGCAGTAAAATCACCGGCCATGAGAAATGCCGCCTCTGAATGTGCATTTTCTTGTTTGCTTATGGCCCTATGCAGCTTGTTGAGTGAGGTCTTTATGCCAGCATCGGTTTGTGTTGGTAAATAGACAGCTACGAAAAATATGGATGAGAACACTTTTGGTAAATAGTATGGTCTGCAGTTTAGCAGGTATTCTAACTCAGCCAAGCAAACCTTGAGACTTTCTTAACATTAGAGCTCACCCACCAGCTGTTGTTAACAAAGCGACACACCCATCATCCCTTCGTCATACCCGAGTTTGCAGTCCGGTCTTGATGATGCATAGTGTCGTGGCAATTTCCTGTATTACCAAATGAGGAGAGTTACAAACCACACACCAGTCAGAGTTATACTTAAATTTAATATTTAATAATAATATGAGCTTCACCATAGCCCTGTGACTCCCAGATCAATTCAGTGTCTATAATGAATTCTGAGAGTCCCTACAGTAGAATACAAAGATCTTTTATAGCCAAGATACACCTCTCAACTTACATGACGAACCACAGATCTTAGGAAAACTTCACAAAGGGCCTTTTACTTGAGAAAGGAGTATCCCATAGCCAGATAGCATTAGCTATAAATTATCGTTCAGTTTGGTCTCTAAGACGGGGTTCTAATCTCGTTCCTGGTACTTCATAGTACCAAAACATTACCTCATCTAAGGCATAACTCAATTGTCAACTCTATATTCTCCCATCTCAAGTAAACCCCCTCTTCTCCCGACTCCTGGACAAGCTCACTGAGGGGAGTGACTTGCGCACAGACATTGTGGAGCCAAGAGATAATTGGTTCCCCCTTAATCACGCCATCCCTTCACATGGTTTAACAGATACATTCACATATGAAGACAATGTTCCATTCTGACCTCTCCCTTTCTGATATTCTGCATATTACCAGAGACATGTAAAAGACAAGCCTGACCTCTCCCCTCTGGGCTCCAAGTTACTTTTCCCTAGCTGAGAAGGGAAAGTGCAACTGCCAACAGTATAGTCCAAAGGGAGACATTCTAATGACAAGTATCTCACATAAGCATATTATGTAAATAAAACATCTTATTTATCTATGTTACCCAACTAATTCTGATTCATCCTCCACAATAGAAAAAACAGAAAGATGTACATTCATGTCCTCATTCAGCCACAACTTTGGGAAACGTAGGATTTTACCGTTTTTCAGGTCCTGTTGATAGGATAGTCTCGAGCGGATCTTATCCAGTTTGTTCTCCAGTGTTGCCAGTTGAATAGAGGGCAGTGGTTGTCTATTTGCTCGCCGACCTAGTCACGTCAGGGTTCTGGCTCGCCTGCCTCTCTTTCGCTACAGCTTCCTTTCGAGTCCCGGGGATTAGGGTCTGGTCCGGAGTAAGCAGAACATAGAAATGTTTGTCCAAATCGAGGTTAGTGATTGCTGTTCTGATGTTCCAAAGTTTTCATTCATAGGAAATGATGGTAGAGACCTTATGTACAAAAAAAGTTAAGATCAGCTTAAAAAACACATGAAATAGGAAATTGGCCAGGAGCACGTAAGACGGATGCTATCCACTGCATTGTTATCATGTTGGATGTAAAATACTGTAAAATCACCAGGAAAAGATTAAGGTTGGACGGGATCCACATTTTCATACTGTCATACCCTTTCTGTACCATACTGTCATACCCTTTCTGTACCATACTGTCATACCCTTTCTGTACCATACTGTCTGTACCATACCATACTGTCATACCCTTTCTGTACCATACTGTACCATACCATACCGTACTGTCATATCCTTTCTGTACCATACTGTCTGTACCATACCATACTGTCATACTCTTTCTGTACCACATCATACTGCCTGTACCATACCATACTGTCATACCCTTTCTGTACCATACTGTCATACCATTTATATACCATACTGTCTGTACCATACCATACTGTCATACCCTTTCTGTACCACACCATACTGCCTGTACCATACCATACTGTACCATACTGTCATACCCTTTCTGTACCATATTGTCTGTACTGTACCATACTGTCATACCTTTCTGTACCATACTGTCATACTCTTTCTGTACCATATTGTCTGAACCATACCATACTGTCATACCCTTTCTGTACCATACTGTCTGTACCATACTGTACCATACTGTCATACCCTTTCTGTACCATACTGTCATACCCTTTCTGTGCTGTACCATACTGTCTGTACCATACTGTCATACCCTTTCTGTACCATACCATACTGTCATACCCTTTCTGTACCATACTGTCTGTACCATACTGTACCAAACTGACATACCCTTTCTGTACTGTACCATACTATCATACTCTTTCTGTACCATACTGTATGTACCATACCATACTGTACCATACTGTCATATCCTTTCTGTACCATACCATACTGTCATATCCTTTCTGTACCATACCATACTGTACCATACCGACATACGCTTTCTGTACTGTACTGTCGGTACCATACTGTCATACCCTTTCTGTACCATACCATACTGTCATACCCTTTCTGTACCATACTGTCTGTACCATACCATACTGTACCATACCGTCATACCCTTTCTGTACCGTACTGTCTGTACCATACTGTCATACCCTTTCTGTGATGTACCATACTGTCTGTACCATACTGTCATACCCTTTCTGTACCATACCATACTGTCATACCCTTTCTGTACCATACTGTCTGTACCATACTGTACCATACTGACATACCCTTTATGTACCATACCATACTATCATACCCTTTCTGTACTGTACCATACTATCATACTCTTTCTGTACCATAACATACCATACCATACTATCATACCCTTTCTGTACTGTACCATACTATCATACTCTTTCTGTACCATAACATACTGTACCATACTGTCATACCCTTTCTTTACCATACTGTCTGTACCATACCATACTGTACCATACCGTCATACCCTTTCTGTACCGTACTGTCTGTACCATACTGTCATACCCTTTCTGTGCTGTACCATACTGTCTGTACCATACCATACTGTCATACCCTTTCTGTACCATACTGTCTGTACCATACCATACTGTACCATACCATACCGTCATACCCTTTCTGTACCGTACTGTCTGTACCATACTGTCATACCCTTTCTGTGCTGTACCATACTGTCTGTACCATACTGTCATACCCTTTCTGTACCATATTGTCTGAACCATACCATACTGTCATACCCTTTCTGTACCATACTGTCTGTACCATACCATACCGTCATACCCTTTCTGTACCATACTGTCTGTACCATACTATACTGTACCATACTGTCATACCCTTTCTGTATCATACCATACTGTCATACCCTTTCTGTACTGTACCATACTATCATACTCTTTCTGTACCATATTGTCTGTACCATACCATACTGTACCATACTGTCATACCCTTTCTTTACCATATTGTCTGTACCATACCATACTGTCATACCCTTTCTGTACCATACTGTCTGTACCATGTCATACTGTACCATACCATACCATCATACTCTTTCTGTACCATACTATACTGTACCATACTGTCATACCCTTTCTGTACCATACTGTCATACCCTTTCTGTGCCGTACCATACTGTCTGTACCATACTGTCATACCCTTTCTGTACCATACTGTCTGTACCATGTCATACTGTACCATACCATACCGTCATACTCTTTCTGTACCATACTTTCTGTACCATACTGTCATACCCTTTCTGGACCATACCATACTGTCATACCCTTTCTGTGCTGTACCATACTGTCTGTACCATACTGTCATACCCTTTATGTACCATACCATACTGTCATACCCTTTCTGTACTGTACCATACTATCATACTCTTTCTGTACCATACTGTCTGTACCATACCATACTGTACCATACTGTCATACCCTTTCTTTACCATATTGTCTGTACCATACCATACTGTCATACCCTTTCTGTACCATACTGTCTGTACCATGCCATACTGTACCATACCATACCGTCATACCCTTTTTGTACCATACTGTCTGTACCATACTGGCATACCCTTTCTGTGCCGTACCATACTGTCTGTACCATACCATACTGTCATACCCTTTCTGTACCATACTGTCTGTACCATACCGTACTGTCATACCCTTTCTTTACCATACCGTCTGTACCATACTTTCATATCCTTTCTGTACAATACTGTCTGTACCATACCATACTATCATACTCTTTCTGTACCATACTGTCATACCCTTTCTGTACTGTACCATACTGTCATACCCTTTCTGTACCATACTGTCATACCCTTTCTTTACCATACTGTATGTACCATACCGTACTGTCATACCCTTTCTGTACCATACTGTCTGTACCATGCCATACTGTACCATACCATACCGTCATACCCTTTTTGTACCATACTGTCTGTACCATACTGGCATACCCTTTCTGTGCCGTACCATACTGTCTGTACCATACCATACTGTCATACCCTTTCTGTACCATACTGTCTGTACCATACCGTACTGTCATACCCTTTCTTTACCATACTGTCTGTACCATACCGTACTGTCATACCCTTTCTGTACCATACTGTCTGTACCATACCATACTGTCATACCCTTTCTGTACCATACTGTCTGTACCATACCGTACTGTCATACCCTTTCTGTACCATACTGTCTGTACCATACCGTACTGTCATACCCTTTCTTTACCATACCGTCTGTACCATACTTTCATATCCTTTCTGTACAATACTGTCTGTACCATACCATACTATCATACTCTTTCTGTACCATACTGTCATACCCTTTCTGTACTGTACCATACTGTCATACCCTTTCTGTACCATACTGTATGTACCATACCGTACTGTCATACCCTTTCTTTACCATACTGTCTGTACCATACCGTACTGTCATACCTTTTCTTTACCATACCGTCTGTACCATACTTTCATATCCTTTCTGTACAATACTGTCTGTACCATACCATACTATCATACTCTTTCTGTACCATACTGTCTATACCATAACATACGGTCATATCCTTTCTGTAACATACTGAGGTATACGGTATTACTGGAAGTGCCCAAAAAGGACACTATATATTAAATAAAATAAATTGGGCAACATGGATCTTGATCCAGGAAAGGGATGGATTTGTTTCTGCTGTAACCAAGAAGCTTGATCTTGCCATCTAGCCACTTAGCTAGCAAGTTAGCAAACCAACTGCAAAGCTGGAGCCCTGAGCTGGATGTAATTTATTTGGCACATCTATGATAGTTAACTTATAGTTAGTTATAAGCAGTGGCGTAGCACGCACTGATGGTAGGATTTTCGGTATTGAAAATCATACCATCTGTATGTCTAAATGCCCCGGTATACGGTATATCACCGAAGCTTAGTGCAAAATTGTTTTATTTAGGAAATATGTTCCCAAGTATTCCCACGCATATATAGAAAGGCATATGTGATCATATCCCAACTGTAATAAAGGTTTGAAATGATTATGTTTTTGTTAAATACTATATCTGTTTGGGATTCTTGCGGTTAATTTGCAGTCTACAAATTATTTATAGTTATGTTCCGACCATCTGCTCAAGGAAAAATTGGCTAATGGCTGAATGTAATTGGGGACCGCTGGTCCACATCCTCTGCTGGCCTACTGGCCTCTCTCCCTCCCTCCTGTTCTTGTTGTAGTCTAGCTATTAATCAATAATAAAAAATACATTATGTACCACTACCACACACAGAAAAGAAAGGAACTGCAACCCATCTCATCTCACTAGAATATAAATAGTAAAGGCAGCACTAATGCCTAAAAGTAGTGCTGTTTGTGTGCTCCAGTTTCCGTATCAGACACTAACCCAACCAGCTTCTTTCATAAATCTGAAATTATTTATCTTACTGACATGACTGATTTTAAATGGATAAATGTGTATGAATGTTATTGATCAGGGACATGCTCTATCTTTCTCTTGCTCTCCTCCATTCCCCGGGCCAGGTTCTGGAGAGGACATTAGAACCGGACAGTTCTGACGAGGAACCGCCTCCTGTCTACTCACCGCCCACTTATGACATGCACATCTATGACAGGAAGTACCCAGAGGCCCCGCCCACTCCTCCACCAAGGTAAATTGTCATACTATCAGAGGCTGGAGGGAAAGAGCTATAGGATGTCAAGCTCATTGTAATGACTAGAATGGAAAGAATTGTGTCAAACACATTGTTTCCATGTGTTTGATGTGTTTGGTACCATTTCATTTATTCCATTCCAGCCAATACAATGAGCCTGTCCTCCTATATATCCTCCCACCAGCCTCCTTTGTACTATACTATACAATTCAACAGATCTAAGCATTGCCCGGAGTGGTAATTCTTTAATCCTCTATAGAATATGTGCATCTCAAACATGAACACTGATTACTTTATGAAAGGGAGGAAGGAAGCGTGTTTTAAAAACCCCAACAGGACCCTTTGTTCACATGCAATCCCCTAGCCTGTACTCTTTTTAAAGCCCAGAGGAAGTGGTTCTCTGGGATTTACATGCTCTGAATTAGGAGCAGGGGTCTGTTGATGTCACACTTTACCACATGCTCTTATTGTAAATCAATGCTCCGCCTGGTGGCCGTTTTAAGAACTGCAATGCTGTCTCCAGCTGGTGTGTGTGTGTGTGTGTGTGTGTGTGTAATTGGTGCTTGTGTATCACTGGACCTCCATGTATTTGAATTTGCTTCAAGCCCAAGAGTATGATTCAAGATCATGTCCACATTTCTTCTGCTTCACACCACCAGCTAAGAGATTCAGTTATTAAATCAAATTTTATTTGTCACATACACATGGTTAGCAGATGTTAATGCGAGTGTAGCGAAATGCTTGTGCTTCTAGTTCCGACAGTGCAGTAATATCTAACAATTCCCCAACAACTACCTAATACTCACAAATCTAAAGGGGTGAATTAGAATATGTACATGTAAGTGTATGGATGAGCGATGGCCGAGCGGCATAGGCAAGGTGCAGTAGATGGTATAAAATACAATATATTAAAGTGGCATTATTTAGAATTTATTTAGTCAGTTATTTATTTCTTGGACTGTACAAAGTAATGTGTTAAATGTGGTGACTGCTGCTCAAAGATAATTTTATTGTAAAGACAAACAGACATGAATAATTATTTGTGTTTTCATGCATTGCTTACTTTTCACAGCATCAGTACGCAATGTATGATGTGTGCATTTAGTTTAAATCTAGTATGACATGGCATATGAATCTCTATCTAGTCTGACCGTAACCTTTTTTTGACCCTTGTCTGACCTAGGTTCGAGGCTCAGCCACCTCCAGGTCACCGGCAGGTCCGCAGCTACAGGAACTGGAATCCGCCATTGCTTGGCAACCTTCCAGATGATTTCCTGCGGATCCTACCACAGCAACTGGACAGTATACAGGTACACAGTAGATGTGAAGAAAACCACACACAAAAAAACATTAGCACTATGACAAAAAAAAAATCCCCCTTTTTTCTCCCCAATTGGTAGTTACAGTCTTGTCTCATCGCTGCAACTCCCGTACGGACTCGGGAGAGGCGAAGGTCGAGAGCCGTGCGTCCTCCGAAACCCAACCAAGCCGCACTGCTTCTTGACACAATGCCCACTTAACCCTGAAGCCAGCCGCACCAATGTGCACTGCGCCCGGCCCGCCACAGGAGTTGCTAGTGTGCAATGGGACAAGGACATCCCTGCTGGTCAAACCCTCCCCTAACCCGGACGACGCTGGGCCAATTGTGCGCCGCCCCATGGGTCTCCCGGTTGTGGCCGGCTGCGACAGAGCCTGGACTAGAACCCAGAATCTCTAGTGGCACAGCTAGACCTCTGCACCACTCGGGAGGCCCCTATTTATTTTTATTTTACCTCAATGACGGCCTAGGAACAGTGGTTAACTGCCTTGTTCAGGGGCAGAACAACAGATTTTTACCTTTTCAGCTCGGGGATTCCGGTTACTAGTCCAACGCTCTAACCACTAGGCTACCTGCCGACCCATAATGACATCATCATTAACAGCAGAGTGACATCCTGCTTACAGAAATCAATAGCAACTAAATTAAACCTCTCTTTCTCCATCTCTCCTCCTATTGGGCTCACAGAGCAGTCTGTCCCAACCTTCTTCCTCCTCCTCTCTGTCCTCCGTCGCCCAGCGGACGGCCCAGGGAGGTATCTCCAGGCCAGGGGCTGGTGGAGCCCTAGGGGCCCCTGGAGGGCCAGGTGGTGCCGAGGGCATGGAGGTGGCAGGCACAGAGCAAGAGCGTAAACTGAAACAGTACCTGGATGATGAGCGCATCGCCCTGTTCCTCCAGAACGAGGAGTTCATGAGAGAGCTGCAGCGCAACCGCGAGTTCCTCGTCGCCCTGGAGAGAGGTGTGTGTGTGTGTGTGTCACACACAGATATGCATACATGGTCACCTGCACGATATACTTTAACACACTGAATACATGTTCAGGACACAGTAGGCTAGTACAGTAGTGAAGTTTATGCTTTCTACAGAGCAAGTCAGCCACTGTTGAAAATGCTCCTCTCTCTTTCATGATATGCTAGTTACAAAGTCCCTTTTGTATCTTATGATGCTTTATCCTACAATAGTATACATTTGGGAACCATGTCCCACTTCATAAATGTTTCTTAGTGTCCCGTATTGCATCATAACATCCAGCTCTCTCTGTTTTAGATCGCTTGAAGTATGAATCAAAGAAATCCAAGTCCAATCATTCATCCACTTACATGGAGAATTCCACAGCAGGTAGATATCATTCATAAGCTTCACCAGTAAATGTGTGTGTGGGTGCGCATTCTTTTTCAAACACACAATAGGCCTACACATTTCAATGACTTGGTTTGTTTTGATAACTTCACTTTATCACATCCCATATCTAACCACCTATCCTTTTTTTTACTTGCTAAGACTGGGTTTGGTGAAATCTTCTCCAAGTAGTTGTTGACACGATAAATAGCTTTCTATTATTAATGATTAATTTAGTATTTTATTAGGATCCCCAATTAGCCACTGCCAGGAAACAGTAATATACATAACATTACATAATAATATTAAATAGATTTTTTAAAATGTCTGTCGTTTCACAGTCCCCGTCGTTCCGTAAGGTTTTCTTTTATCTGTTTTTTTATTTGGTTGTATTGCTAGCTTGAGTTACCTGGGTCATGGCTGTATTTAATACTGTGCATTTCCCAGCCTCTGTTCTGGACCTGGGGACTGTGAAGAGACCTCTGGCTGAATGTCTTGTTTGGTACCGATGAGTGTCCTAACGGTGTGCCAACTGCTTGAACAGACAGTTCAGTACCTTTTTAACCCATCATCACCTCCCACAAAGACCAATAGTGATGCAGTCAATCTCTCCTCAACTTTGACATGCGTACCACTGACATTCACCCTCCATGTATATCTTCATGGAATACATGCTGCTCTGTTCTGGAACCAATTGCAATCCAACTCATCCCAAACCATCTCAATGGGGTTGAGGTCGGGTGATTGTGGAGCCCAGGTCATCTGACTCCACCACCCTCCTTCTTGGTCAAATAGCTCTTACACAGCCTGGAGGTGTGTCGGGTCATTGTCCTGTTGAAAAACAAATTATAGTCCCACTAAGCGCAAACCAGATGGGATGGCATATCGCTGTAGAATACTTTGGTAGCCTTGCTGGTTAAGTGAATTCTAAATAAATCACTGATAGTGTCACCAGCAAAGCACCCCCAGACCATCACACCTCCTCCATGCTTCACGGTGGGAACTACACATGCGGAGATCATCCATTCACCTACTCTGCGTCTCACAAAGACATGGAGGTTAAAATCAAAAATCTCAAATTTGGACTCATCAGACCAAAGGACAGATTTCTACCGGTCTAATGTCCATTGCTCATGTTTCTTGGCCCAAGCAAGTCTCTTCTTCTTATTGGTGTCCTTTAGTAGTGTTTACTTTGCAGCAATTTGACCATAAAGGCCTGATTGAATCAGTCTCCTCTGAACAGTTTATGTTGAGATGTTTCTGTTACTTGAACTCTGAAGCATTTATTTGGACTGCAATGTCTGAGGCTGGTAACTCTAATGAACTTATCCTCTGCAGCAATAGTAATTCTGGGTCTTACTTTCCTGTGGCGGTCCTCATGAGAGTCAGTTTCGTCATAGCGCTGGATGGTTTTTGCTACTGCACTTGAAGAAACTTTCAAAGTTCTTGAAGATTTCAGCATTGACTGATCTTCATGTCTTAAAGTAATGATGGACTGTCGTTTCTCTTTGCTTATTTGAGCTGTTTTTGCCATAATATGGACTTGGTCTTTTACCAAATAGGGTCATCTTCTGTATACCACCCCTACCTTGTCACAACACAACTGATTGGCTCAAACACATTAAGAAGGAAATTCCACAAATTAACTTTTAACAATGCACACCTGTTAATTGAAATGCATTATAGGTGACTACTTCATGAAGCTGGTTAAGAGAATGCCAAGAGTGTGCAAAGCTGTCATCAAGGCAAAGTGTGGTTCTTTGAAAAATTACAAATATTACGTATATTTTGATTTGTTCAACACTTTTGTTGGTTACTACATCATTCCATATGTGTTATTTCATAGTTTTGATGTCTTCACTATTATTCTACAGTGTAGAAAATAGTAAAAATAAAGAAAAACCCTTGCATGAGTAGGTGTGTCCAAACTTTTGACTGGTACTGTATATCCTTCTTTGCCGCACATGACCACACAACTGGGCAGTAGTTCAGGTGCGACAAAACATTGACAGACCTCTTCCTATTTTAGAAACCATTTGAGTCTAATTGTTTTGACCATGACAATTTGCTATCTAGGGTTACACCGAGGAGTTTAGTCTCCTCAACTTGCTCAATCGCCACATTATTCAATAATAGATCCTAGATAAGGTTGAATGGGTGATTTGTCCGAAAAACTATGTTTTTTATTTTGAGATTGCTATTCTTGGCCAATTGAATTACATTTGCCTTCCTTCAGGCCTGAGGGCATACACTGTCCTCTAGGCTTAAATTGAAGATGTGGCAGACAGGCGCAAACATCTATTCCTTTATCAACTTCAGCAATTTACCATCCATGTTGTCGGCACTGTGTGTGTGTGTGTGTGTGTGTGTGTGTGTGTGTGTGTGTGTGTGCATAAAATGTTTATGTTTGTCTTTTACAACTTCTTTCTTTGTTTCCAGGAGAGCACTGTGCGTCAGGGTCGATGGAGGCTTGTACTGCTGTGTCAGATGACGCCATGTTTAGAGACAAACTCAAACATATGGGCAAATGTAAGGCAACCTCTACACATTATTACCATCCCGTGTCTCTCTGGCAATGGCTTGTTAACTAACTCAATCAAGAGAACAGCATACTTAGGCAAACCCTTTTTACAATCCTTTGTTCTGGTAATTTATTTTGTGATGATACTATTGTTGTCTCTCCCACCTAGCAACAAGAAAGAAGCTGTTTGAAATCGCCAGATCATTCTCTGACAAGACAAAGAGAAGAAAGTTAAAAAGAAGAACGCTCCTGAAGCACCAGTCGTATCCTTCATTGCCAGTCGATTCTAATTTCCAATTAGAAACATTGGATGGGTTCCATTTAGCAGTGTTGGCTTTTTATAGAACTCAATGATCACGTACCACATACTGTATAATACAGATGTCCAGTGCCTTTGTAAAGTTTTTAGACCCCTTTTGTTAGGTTTCCACCTTTTGTTAGGTTACAGCCTTATTCTAAAATTGATTAAATTGTTTTTTTCCCTTATCAATCTACACACAATAACTCATAATGGCAAAGCAAAAACAGTTTTTAGACATTTTTTAATTTATCAAAAATAAACATCAGAAATATCGCATTTACATAGGTATTCAGACCCTTTACTCAGTACTGTGTTGAAGCAGCTTTGGCAGTGATTACAGCCTCGAGTCTTCTTGGGAATGACTCTACAAGCTTGGCACACCTGTATTTGGGGAGTTTCTCCCAGTCTTCTCTGCCAACCTCAAGCTCTGTGAGGTTGGAGTGTTTTCAGGTCTCCAAAGATGTTGGATCGGGTTCAAGTCCGGGCTCTTGCTGGGACACTCAAGGACATTCAGAGACTTGTCCCGAAGCCACTCCTGCGTTGTCTTGGCTGTGTGCTTAGTGTCGTTGTCCTGTTGGAAGGTGAACCTTCGCCCCAGTCTGAGGTCCTGAGCACTCTGGAGCAGGTTTTCATCAAAGATCTCACTGTACTTTGCTCTGTTCATCTTTGCCTCGATCCTGACTAGTCTCCCAGTCCATGCCGCTGAAAAACATCCCCACAGCATGATGCTGCCACCACCATGCTTCACCGTAGGGATGGTGCCAGGTTTCCTCCAGACGTGAAGCTTGGCATTCAGGCCAAAGAGTTCAATCTTGGTTTCATCAGACCAGAGGATCTTGTTTCTCATGGTCTGAGAGTCCTTTAGGTGCATTTTGGCAAACTCTAAGCGGGCTGTCGTGTGCTTTTTCCCGAGGAGTGGCTTCCAAACTTATTCCATTTAAGAATGATGACTTGCCTAGTTAAATAAAGGTTACACAATGATTGAGGCCACTGTTCTCAGGGACCTTCAATGCTGCAGAAATAATCAAGTTGTAGAAGCATCTTAATAAGGATGATCAATGGAAACAGGATGCACCTCAGCTTCATTACATCAGCTTCATTACATAAGGTATTTCTGTTTTTTATTTTATTTTATATAAATGTTCTTAAAAAATCTAAACCTGTTTTCGCTTTGTCATTATGGGGTATTCTGTATAGATTGCTGTTTTAGAACAAGGCTGTAACGTAACAAATGTGGAAAAGGGTCAAGGGGTCTGAATACTTTCCGAATGCACTCTATGTATCATATCCAGTCCTTTAGGTGTTTTCCTCGACCATATCCCCACTAAGACTGGGCATAGCCAACTCTACAGCCAACCTCCTGGAGGATGTGGAGGGAAGCCCAGAAGATGGCCAGCCCAGAAGATCAGACACTCAGGAAGATGATGTGCCATACAAGGAGCCGTTGTCATGGTGAAAACCTGTGTTCTTCCCTGTTGGGAATTGTATGGCTTTACTCTGTGTAACTACTATAACTGCTCTAATCAAACAACTTTGGTTTTAGAAGTGGGTGGGACATAAGTTATTTTTTTCAGTCGTATAAATGTTCCACACAGCCTACCCGACTGCTCTGAGGCATCCGCATGGTCCTAAAGCACACCGTTGCATTGTTTTGTATCACATTCCAAATGATAAAACTGGGGGGGGACAAAAATGCAATTTCAGAATGTGCAAATTTCCCATTTGAAAGTTGGTTGAAATAAATCCTTTGTTTATAGATCGACTTTTGGCTGTAATCTGACAAACATGTCACCTCCTCCTCCATTTCAGATTCTCCAAGGCTGCGCCACATCAGGGTTTCCATGGTGACAGCAGAATGACCCATGGCTGGTGGCCAAGCAATAATTCGGCTCCTCCCTCCCCTAACACAGACCAGCTAATCCCAGGCCAAGAAGTGACATGGGACCACCCACTCGCCCAGGAGGAGAAGAAGCAAACTGCTATCCACACACCACCTCTCCTTAACTCTGACTGTTCATAACCGCATTGGATTACCATTATAATCTCTGTATTATAACTCTTAGTTAATATATGATTTAATATGTAAAGGGAAGATGCATTAGTCTTTTGACTGTTCTGTATTTTTTTTATATATCCGCTCCCTTTAACCCCCATTGCAGAAGGCATGGCAGCCTTGGTGAGGCTGATCTTACCATATGGACTCATCTAGTGTTACCAGTCTAATCTATTTTATATGGCTGGGATAGATCACTCCTGAGCCAAAGTGTGCACCTCTGAAATGTCCCATAATAAACCATGTTCACTCCCAGTAGCCATGTGTTGCTACGCCCATTTGGTCACAGTTTTAAACAGACAGTAACCAGTGATGACGTGGCACGTTTTTAAACATCTTAACTAGAATCACAGCTCAATCCAAGTTCAATCCCATTTTTCCTGAAAGTTCAGGAAACAGAAATGACTTGTAAAGAGAGACCCTAACATTACAGTCAACATTATAGTCGACCCCCCCCCCCTCCTGTAAATCTAGAGTTTCCTCAGAGCATTTTGACAGGAGATGATATCATCAGTCATGGGGTTGTTATTCAAGTTGCCCTGCTCAAATGTCAACAAACCCTTCTGTTGCGCCCTATATAAAAGAGGCATTCCAACCTGTCAAAATAGTAACTTGTCCCTAGCGGGTCATATTTCATCCCATATTGTTATGTCAATGTGTAACTAAATGCCAAGCGTTCCCTTTAATCTAATTTCAGGAATTCTGACTATAAACATAAGCTTTCATATGAACTGAAATATTCCTCAAGCTACACTGACTGCCATATCTCAGTATTCTCATGTATTTTTCAATACAGCATTTATATCTTGTTGAGGAAGGAGGGGTGCATATTGCTGAATTCCAGTATTATTGAGTACACAATATAACTAGTAGAAACATTTGATAAACATATATATCAGTCATCTGTGCATATTGTTGATAAACATGTGTTTTGTTTTGTGGTGTATTGGGAAATGAACCACTTGTAATGGGAAGTGTTGGGTATGGAGAGAGCAGAACATGATATGGATGATGCCTCTGTGAGGACTGGCATTGATCTTGATTAAAGATGCTGTTGGATGTATCAGTAGAAAAGAGAAGGCTGATGATGACCCAGTGCTGTGATATGAGCTTCAACAGACAGTCGGGGTAGATTTGAAATCAACCCTTTAAGCAACTAGCTGATTTGCAAGGCTTCACATTGATCCGTCAATTTCCCAACTATTGGAAATTATTACCAGCTTCAATCTTATTCTGAAGCCTTCTCCCCAAAGTGTGCTCTTTGCGCACAATCATTAAAAAGGAAGGGACCGACTGGTGTAGGAAATATATTTTAATGTTTTAAAATGTATTCCGTAAGAGGGAGCAAGCCAAGTGCACTTTGGGGAGAAGGGTGGGGAATTGGAACACACCACTCTTCCTTCTAAAATGGATTTACATGTAAATGGTTGATTTGCTACCTCTCAAATTATGACGTATCCACGATTGAAAATTAATATTTTTACTTTTGAAATTTAAGATTGTTCAAATCAAATCACCCATTTACCGTTTTTCCTTGATTCAGGAATGAGACCTGTTTTAACCCCTTCCCTGTCAGGGATGTTGACAGATGATCTCATTGGTGATAGGTCATGTGTTGTACATAAGGAGAAATGTCTGTTTATTGTATATACGGAGGAAATTCAAGTATTGATTGTGTGAAGGGAGGCTGAAACTGACCCTTTTGGTGTTCCTTTTGAAGTCTGTTGATGTTATGGATTGGGTTTGGAATTTTGCCCCTTAGACAATTTCTGTGTGTTGTCATTTTCTTGTTTGTTAGTTTTGCTCTCAACATTTCTCATACAGGTCTTCATAAACTCTCAAAAAATGTTGCCAATAAAAGGAGTTTATTGCTCTTGTCATAATGAAAATGATTTGCCAGACTGCTATAATGTCACCCAATCATTTGTACTGTTATTGAACAACAGATCACCCAGCTTACTCAAACTGCCATCAGACTATCCATTTACTTTCATTATTACTGTCATGCTATTCACACATTCATATCTATATAGGTGTTTCAAATGGGCTTTTATAAAAAATATATAGCTCTTACTGTACCTGACTTTCAAATGTCACCCCATGATAGTGGAGTGCTTTAATTTATTTCCATAGAAGACATTGTAACTCATATCTGCAGCAACTGAGGGAGCATCAGTGACAAGAAGCAGGTTATGTTTGTTTACAATATCCTGTGACATTTCACCCACTATGTCTGTTTATTCCAACATTGCATGATATCAGTTAGTCACCAAGTGCTTGCACTCCATTGGTCTTTTGCTTAGTTTTGTTATTTTCAGAAAAGAGAGAAATTAAATGTTTTGTATCTTCAGTTCCAGGCTTTTGACTGACATTTGTAAATGAGTGCAGTTTTGTTATTGCACTGTTGAGGGCAACACTCGTCTGCATGGTTTTGTGATGTGATTTCAAAATGGATTGATGTTTGATGACTGCTCATAGAAACTTGTAGATAGTTATCGTCTCAGGGAAGTTTCCATCTTCTTTCTACTGTTCTTCCATTTCCAATTGGTCCGACTTGGTAAAAGCACAATTAAGAATCTAGGCCAGTAGTTTATTCCATCAGAAGCTTCAAATATGATTTTGGTGGCCAGACATGATTTCAAATGCTGGACCTGCATATAGGCCGAGTTGTTGAACGGAGAAGAGCATACTCAAAGTAATTTCTCACTCTAACGTTTTAACCTTTTCTGACCAATAGACATATAGCACCACAAATGCTTGGTCAATGATTTTTTGTTGTTGATATTTTTCTTCGTACAGATTATTTTATTGTACTGTATGTGTGCCAGACAGAGTGATATGCTTCATGATGAATGTACATGAATAGAGATGAGGCCAGTACTAGCAGACAACATGCTTGTTTACAATGCAGTCATGAGCCTGCAATCTTCTATGGCTCATAACCCTATCATAAGAATGTATGCTATAGTTACTTTGAATAATTACCACCACAGAGCTGATGGTTTTCAGCCTCTTTTGTATTGAACTTAATGAGATCTGTGTGGTCTGTCCAGAAACAACCCCTATAGCCCCTAAACCATTTTTGTAGATCTGTTTCTGGACAGGACTGTAGCCAATCCTACCAGTCAATGTAGGTCAAACATGAAAAGCTTTGCTCATTATCAAAACTGAAATACATTTAAAGAACTTCAGAATTTGTATGATTCAAAATGTGTTTGTTTTTGTCATATTTTGGAAGGACAAGGTCAGAAGCCAGTTTCTCCCCACAAAATATGTTTAAGGTTCTTTAGGTGATTGTTTTACTCAAAATTGATTTCCGGATCAGATTTTTCTTACACTTTAAGAAAGTTTCTTATAGCTATTGAAATAATCAAGTTGTGTTGTACCCTGTCTGATGTGATTGTGTTACATTTGTAAATATTTATTAACATCCCTTTTCATTAAAGTTGTTTCAAATCAAATCAAATTGTATTTGTCACATGCACCAAATACAACAGGTATAGACCTTACAGTGAAATTCTTACTTACAAGCACTTAACCAACAATGCAGTTTTAAGAAAAATACCTAGGTACGGTACAGAGTCAATGTGCGGGGGCACCGGTAGGTCGAGGTAATTGAGGTAATATGTACATGTAGGTAGTTATTAAAGTGACTATGCATTTCTATAAATCCCTTAGACAAGATTGTCACAACTGACTCGTGAAAATTACTGTTATCGCTCAACATCAGGCTCCTGGTGAGGCCTATCTTTTTGAAGAAAGAGAAAGACCTAGGACTTTTGTGAGCTAGATTTGAAATTAAATGTTTCTAGCTAAGACAAAACATGTTGGGAATAGATACTATAGTGCACCGGTTGCACACATCTTTCTTGTTACAGTCAGAAAGCAATATAGGTGCAGTATAAACAATCTTTGGTATTGTGACATTCTAGTTTATGAATGGTAAAGGTCACGTGACCATTGACACAAATGTGTGTCATGTCGTGATGTGTCCCATCCCCCAATGTAAATTGTGCAGCATTGACTTTGTTGACCCCCTCCCCACAGCTTTAAGCTTCAACAGAAAAGGAGTTCTGGTTGGAAATATAACATATTTGTGATATATACTATTTGCCGTTGCAAAAGGACGGTGCACAATAAGAGCGAAATACTGTATATCAATGGTGATAAATGAGAGGGAAAACTTGAAAACGCTTACAAATGAAGGGGAGGTGCCATTTTATCACCGTGGTAACTGTGATGACGTATGACGGAAAGCTCTCCCAATCAGAGAGACCTCCCCTATAGAATGAAAAGATGCCATCTAGTCTACGCCTCAGCCATTGTATTTCGCCGTTGTCTGTATTCAGTGGTGTGCTGTTACACAGTAATTTCGTCGATTTTAATAAACGCAGATTTTAGCCATCCAGCTGAATTTATCAAAACCTAGCCTGCACACGGATTGTAAAGAAGATATTTACAAAAAATAAGATTTTTTGGGCTTACGCGATATTAAAATTAGCAGCTAGCTACTTTTGTTGTTTATTTCCCCCAAAAACCTTTGTTATTAAACCAATAGGCTTTTCTCCACGGATCCGGTTTCTATTTAGATGGCAAGCTTCCCAGATTCTGTAAATGAAAATGAAATAGGTAAGTTGAGATTCTTTTTACTATCTTGCTCTGTTGTGTTTGGGGGAGGGGTTGACAACGTTTGAATATTCAGCTAGCTAGTTAATATGTATAACCTAGCTACTATTTTACACCTTTTATCTGTCGATGACGCCATAAGTAGTCTTACTTTATTTATTTTTATAGGTCAAGTCGTTTCTTCCATAACCTATATCATTTTAACTAGAGACTCGCACACCAACCGCCTGTCCCATATTCACCATGCCTCCATTGATTATACTCAGTGGCCCCACACCAAAGACAGTATGGTAGAAACTTTGTGCCCACCCACAGCGCGAGGGTCGGCACACTTTGTTTTCCATGTCCTTCTGTGGTGGTGGTAACTACGTTTCTGCAGTATGACTCATTCCTCACTAGTCGGGGGAGCGCACTGATATCTCACGTACGCTAGATGTTTTATAAAACGGGTGTTTTGATGCAACACTGTTGCGTAAAAACCCATGGTATATATGTTGTCTCATATGGCCAACCATATGTTTATGGTATCCAGTTAAAATGCGTTACTTAGGCTAATAATATGTTGTGTTTTATAGCCAACTTCATTCTCATTCGTTTACATTTCTAATGACGTCAAATAACAAAACGGTCTTGACTCTCAGAATCTCCCAGTAAAAATAATTTTAGGCATCTGTTCTGACATTGAACATTCATATCCAACTACACCAGAGGTCAGTTTGGCCTGGTGGAACCAGCCTGATCCGTGTTCATTTTATTTCACTATGAAGTGAAATAGATTGATGAATGCAGTGACCAGGCTGGTGTAATAGAATGATAAACAGCGTTCAGGCTGGTTCCAACAGGCTATGGTCAGTTGGGCCTGAAGCATATTTTCTACACTGTCATTCAGATGTTGCTCACAAGCACCATGTCATTATGTTATTTGTGCTTTCAATCCTAGACTGGTCTCTTGTTTCTGTTTCCAGGTAAGGCTAAGTTCATCGGTGAACTCTTAGTGCCTGTTGCTCCCTTTGACCAGAAGTCCGGGCGAGAGACCTGGACTGTAGCCTTTGCACCTGATGGTTCCTACTTCGCTTGGTCTCAAGGGCATCGCATCGTGAGGCTTGTTCCCTGGTCAAAATGTCTGAAGAATTTGTAAGTACCTGTACTAGGTCTAACCACAGAAAACAAATGGTTAGGCCCTATAAAGGTCTGTTTACATTTTGAGGGATGCCTATAGAGGCAACAATTCCTTTTGAGTTTTGAAATTCAACAATGATGTTTCAAGTTTCTGAATATCTTAACTCATTTGTCTGTGCAATGAATGCACTGATTGATGTGGAGTCCTATTTGGCAGAGACAGCAGTAGAGGGCAGGGGAGCAAGAGAGACAGTGAATGTGGCATGTGCTGGTGTGTTGCTGGTGCCCACTGGGTATTCGTTTGGCGGCTGCACTACCTGTTACATTATCTGGTGTTTTTAAGGCCCTTTCAGCGCTCCTCCACTCCACAGGTCGCACTGATACATCTCACCTGACTGCACACTTACAAAGGCCACTGCAGGGTGAAACAGGGTTTGGAAAACTCCCATTGTAGCCCAAACAATCGTGTTCATGCCCCTCAACAGACTGATCCTTTATTGATATTTCTCTTCAGAATTACATCTTTTTAGTTATTGTTGCTTCCTGTCTCCTAGTGTTTCTTACAATATGTACTTTTGTTTTTGCTTGAATATCTTAACTTTGTTCTGTACTAGATTCTACTTTTTTTTAAGCAACAGCTGATTGTTGATAATGTAGAGTGGACTTTCATTAATGAGGATTTTTGGGTAAACCAAGTTAGAGGAAAGAGCACTGCTTCTTGTTATTCAGGAGTGGAAATATACTCAAGGGCCTTGCGTTATTATTTTGGCACGTTACAAAAGCTGCTTTAGAATGCAGTCAAACTTGTACAAAGGCGGTCTTGTCTTTGGCAAGAGAAAGCAAAACATAGCAGCTTAGGGTTTTATTACTATGTCCTTATGTTGTAAAATAATGTAAGGTTTACTGCCATGAAGTCAACTTCTACATTTCCGCCTGTAAACCCTTCTGTAAACAATGACACATCAAATCAATACTAAAACAAGGTTGAGGGTTGTAAATGCACTTTGACATTATTTCATGGCTACAGCCTATTTCCTTTTTAAGTCGAGTCATAGGCCTAGGTAGCCGGGCTGACGTGGCTCACATGGTCAGAGATGTAGCGCTGACATACTGGTGTGGAGAGGAGGCTGTTGTGAATGCAGTATTTGCGCAGAGTTGTGCTTAATTCTTGCTGAGTTTTGATTGGTTCTCTGACGTTTGTTTGGGTTGATACCTCGCATTGTTTGGGTTTGAAAATCTAACAGTTGTATTAGAAGGGGGTGGGCGCTCAGGGACTGTAGGTGGCTTTCCATGTGGGTGTTTGAGTGAGAAAGACACAGAGGAGAACAAATCATTTAAAAAGCACAGCCCCCATTATTGACGCATCGTGCTGACAACATCAACATAGCTTTTCCAGACTCTGAAGTCAGGAGGACTTTGAGTTAGGTGTCAGCCAGACTAAATCATAGGTGCATCCAATCTGATTTCTAATATCCACAACATTCTATAACAACACCACAGAACTTGAAATTCATTCTAGATTCTGATAGTCCAAATTGTTGTTTAGTTCTATGCCAGAATGGTTTAGGCAAGTCCTGTCTAATGGCGAGATATTGTTAGAAATTGAAAACCGGCCAAGGTGTGCAAGATGCAAAATATAAGACCAACAACTTATATATTTCAAGGTTTAATAGACAAAGATATGCATATGAGAGAAACAGACCCGTTCCTCTGACAGCCTTTCTCAGACTTTCGGACCAGCAAGGCATGGCCTTCTTCCTCTGGTGACCGCTTTGGTAAAAAAATTATGAACAGTTCCTTTTTCTTTATAAAAACACATTGTATTTCATTTATTTTTTACTTTACACTAAATTGAATGAATTACATATTTACTTGGCTTTCTTCATGGTTTGTCTGTGTCTCTCTCTCTGTGCTTTCATAATGGGCTTTCTTCATGGTTTGTCTCTGTCTGTGTCTCTCTCTCTGTGCTTTCGTAATGGGCTTTCTTCATGGTTTGTCTGTGTCTCTCTCTCTCTGTGCTTTCGTAATGGGCTTTCTTCATGGTTTGTCTCTGTCTGTGTCTCTCTCTCTCTGTGCTTTCGTAATTGGCTTTCTTCTGGGGCTGCCTGTCTATAATTGACAAAATAATAAAAATATAATTTAGGCATTACACAATCACATTACCTGTGCTGTCAATAAAAACAATTTAACAACAATCTGTTATTTGTTTATAAAATCTTTCATTCTATTGATATACATATGTAACGGATGTGAAATGGCTAGCTAGTTAGCGGGTACGCGCTAGTAGCGTTTCAATCAGTTACGTCTCTTGCTCTGAAACCTAGATGTAGTGTTGCCCCTTGCTCTGCAAGGGCCGCGGCTTTTGTGGAGCGATGGATAACGATGCTTCGTGGGTGACTGTTGTTGATGTGTGCAGAGGGTCCCTGGTTCGCGCCCGAGGTCGGGGCGAGGGGACGGTCTAAAGTTATACTGTTACACATACATACAATATAATATTTAAAAAATAGAATAGCACAAGATGTTTGACTCACCCAATCATTGAGACGGGTGTGCCTGTCTCTTGGACACCCAACAGATCAAACCTCAGAGGGAAGAACCTTAGATCTGCAGGTAGTCTAGCGGTTAAGTGCGTTGGGCCAGTAACTGAAAGGTCACTGGTTCAAATCCCCAAGCCTACTAGGTGAAAAATCTCTGTGCCCTTGAGCAAGGCACTTAACCTTAATTGTTAATGTACGTCGCTCTGGATAAGAGCGTCTGCTAATTGACTAAAATGTAAGAAGGAGAGGGACAATCAAGGTGTTTTTTAAAGTCAGTCTACTGCCATATTTAGATTTTCTTGCAGCAAGAGCGGAGAAGCTAGTGTCCCGCTTCCTTTTTATCCACGGCAAACTTTAACAGCAGTCTAGTCTGTACAGAGCTCGATTTATAATGGTCTGGTCGTAATCCATGACCTGTTATTCTGAACGAATAGGCCTACATATTTCACTTGCAGCTGTATTCTGAGGCAACTCTTTGCAACAAATAAATTCTTAATTCATTTGGAACGTATTCAGGCCCCATGACATTTTCCATGTTTTGTTATGTTACAGCCTTATTCTAAAATTAGGGATGCACGATATATCGGTGAACATATCGGAATCGGCCGATATTAGCTAAAAATGGCAACATCGGTATCGGCCCGATGTCTTGTTTAACGGCGGCGTTAAAAAGCGATGTCAAAGCTACCGTGCATACCTATATACCGTTGGTACACGACGTAATGACGCCACATAAAATTTTGCGCTACATGTGCAACACAGCATTCCTAACCTAGCCCACAATGTCTGCTGTTGCGATCGAGCAGTCAACAAGTCATTTGAAAGAGTAAGAAAATTTCAGCGAGACGACTCAAAGGCGAAATCCATTAAAGCCAAGACAATGGAATTCATTGCACTTGACAATCAACCGTTGTCTTTCGTGGGTGATGTTGGCTTTCGCCGACTGGTTGAGCACCGGTACACACTAACAAGTGTGCTATTTTTCAGATGTTGCCCTTCCAGGGTTACACAGTAATACCGTCACTGCTATTAGCTTCACCACATACATACTATGGAACTCCGTTTGGGTCTTTGCGTGTCAAAAAATATACAGTAGCACCGTCAAAGCTGTACAAAAAAAGTCTGCAAACACCGGTCACAAACGATGTGTTTACAATACCGCGTTGGTAGTAAAGCATAATTTAAGCACAAAGCTAACATTATAAGCAGCTGGCTAGCTTCATCTGGCTAGTAAGGCTTGACCGGACCGGGTTGTGTTGTGAAGCTAGCCACAATAAGGATTAGGCAAAATAGTGTCATTTGCGGTTTGCCTTCAAAATAAAATTGTCATTGACAGTGATGCAAATGAATACAAATAGCAGAATTATGCCATACTTTTATTTTGAAGGCTAACTGAAAATTCCACTGGTGGCTAATCCTTATTGTGACTAGCTTCACATAGATGGGTCTGACCACCGTTAATCAAATAAGAACTGTCTTATAAATTAGGGTTATTTTAGATGATGACACCTAGCTATATAGTTAGCTAGCTATAGTTATGTCGTTTTGCTATGTTTTTGGGGAAGAACATTGTTTGCATCCATGAGCTAGCTTGCTTTTTTTTATGACCAGCACTGTAGGTGCGCGAGACAACTTTACCAGCATCATAGCATACGTATCGATGAATCGTTGTGACATATGAAATACGAGTGATAGTGTAATCAATGTGTAATAACTACATAAAAAATGTATGAACGCGTTAAATTATTATGTGACGTGCAGTCATATTCAGGTCCTGATTGGTCAATGGGCTTATTTGACGTGTATATTTTTGGACACGCAAAGACCCAAACGGCATTCCATAGAAATCCTGGTTCAGAATGAAACGACTGAACAAATTAACCACGAAACAGCACAGAAAGTAAGTGAAAGAAATAGGTTTTGATTATGTTTTACTGGTAATGGGGACATGCGTAAATGCCAACAAAATAACTTTTGGGTCAGTGTGTGTGTAACCTTTTATTTAACTAGCCAAGTCAGTTAAGAACAAATTGTTATTTACGGTGACGCCCTGGATGACGCTGTGCCAATTGTGCCCTGCCCTATGGGACTCCCAATCATGGCCGGATGTGATACAGCCTGGATTCGAACCAGGGACTGTAGTGACACCTCTTGCACTGAGATGCAGTGCCTTAGACCGCTGCGTTCATGTGTGTGTTAACTATTTAACTGTACTAGAATGCTTAAAAGGCCGCAAAAATGTTGAATATCGGTATCGGCCAAAAATGTAATGTCGGTGCATCACTATCTAAAATGAATTAAATAAAATGTTCCTTCATCAATCTACACACAATCTCCCGTAATGACAAAGCAAAAACAGCTTCCTAGAATTTTAGCAAATTTATTAAAAATAAAAAACAGTTACCTTGTTCACGTAGGTATTTAGAACTTTTGATATGAGACTCGAAATTGAGCTCAGGTGCATCCTGTTTCCATTGATCATTCTTGAGATGTTTCTATAACTTGATTGGTCGAAGGAATTGTCCATAGAGCTCCGAGACAGGATTGTGTCGAGGCACAGATCTGGGGAAGGGTACCAAAAATGTTCTGCAGCATTGAAGGTCCCCAAGAACACAGTGGCCTCCATCATTCTTAAATGGAAGATGTTTGGAACCACCAAGTCTTTTCCTAGAGCTGGCCGCCCGGGCAAACTGAGCAATCAGGTGAGAAGGTCCTTTTTCAGGGAGGTGACCGAGGACCAGATGGTCACTCTGACAGAGCTCCAGAGTTCCTCTGCGGAGATGGGAGAACCTTCCAGAAGGACAACCATCACTGCAGCACTCGACCAATTAGGCCTTTATGGTAGAGTGGCTAGACAGAAGCCACTCCTCAGTAAACTCGTTGGCCTGAATGCCAAGCATCACGTCTGGAGGAAACCTGGCACCATGGTGGCAGTATGGTACCATGGTGGCAGTATGGTATCATGCTGCGGGGAGGTTTTTCAGCGGCAGGGACTGGGAGACTAGTCAGGATCGAGGGAAAGATGAATGGAACAGAGATCTGTGATGAAAACCTGCTCGGGACCTTCGACTGTTCACCTTCCAACAGGACAACGGCCCTAAGCACACAGCCAAGACAACGCAGGAGTGGCTTTGGAACAAGTCTCTGAATGTCCATGAGTGGCCCAGCCAGAGCTCGGATTTGAATTTGATGAAACATCTCTGGAGAGACCTGAAAATAGCTGTGCAGCGACGCTCCCCATCCAACCTGACAGAGCTTGAGAGGGTCTACAGAGAAGATTGGGAGAAACTCCCCAAATACAGGTGTGCCAAGCTTGTATCATACCCAGGAAGACTTGAGGCTGTAATTGCTGCCAAAGGTGCTTCAACAAAGTACTGCTCAGAGTCTGAATACTTATGCAAATGTTATATTTCCATTAAAAAAAATATATATATCCTGTTTGTGCTTTGTCATTATAGGTTATTGTGTGTAGATTGAGGGGGGGAACTATATCATCTATTTTAGAATAAGCCTGTAACTTAACAATGTGGAAAAAGTCAAGGCGTCTGAATACTTTCCGAATTCGCTGTCTCCTGTCTTCAACCTAGACTGCCGTATGCATAGTTCAGCCCATTGTGCAAATAGGCCTATAGCAAGTATTTATTTAATTCAAATATTCTGCGTACTGGCAAGCATTCCTCCACAGACCAGGGTTTGAGAAAGGCTGTTCTAAGAAGTCAGCAGCAAATCTCTCTCCCTCCAGTGGGGAGTGCAGAGCTAAATACTCCTCATAATATCGTTCTAAACAATATGATGAAACTTATGGAACATGTTAGCCAACCGTCTCACCACTTAGACTGCATGTATCACTCAGTGCTCTCCTCCTGAATGTGCATTGTGTTTTTTAGCTGTTTGGCACCTGGATCAATTTACTTCAGGTTTGTTACATTAAAAAGTTATGTGATCATCGCACTGTAGGCCTACCTGTAACTCTCCTTTCCCTCCATTGCCATCATTTCCCTGTCCTCAATTTCTGTTCCTTTTCTTTCTCTGAACTCTCCATCTCGCTCCCCATCTTTCCACATTACCCCTCTCTTTCTATCCCACTCTCCAGCAGTGGGGAAGGCTCCAACAGAGCAGGCCCTCGGCGTTTGTCACGGCAGAACAGCGAGGGGGGAACAGTGGTGCCAGTGGGCGAGCCCAGGGAGCATACCATCGACTGCGGTGACATCGTGTGGGGCCTGGCCTTCGGCTCGTCAGTGCCAGAGAAGCAGAGTCGCTGCGTCAACATCGAGTGGCACCGTTTCAAGTTCGGTCAGGACCAGCTGCTGCTTGCCACGGGCCTCAACAACGGACGCATCAAGATCTGGGACGTCTATACCGGTGAGAACCTGATTAAACATCACAACCAGCTATACTCTTCTGTTTTCACAGTGCATCATTCCTAGTGCCATGTACCAATGCAAGTTATAGAATCAGCATGCCTGTTCTCAGTAGAGAGAAAGTTGAAGCCTCATAGGTGGGTTTATCGGACCAACTTTCGCCACACAAATCCTGGCCTATGTTTTCATTCCAGAAAGTCCACCTAGCCCTTCTGCCTTTGTTCACTTTCTCACAGATCTTATATTTGAAAGCAGCACGGCCAAAATTTGGTGGGGCTGTTTACACCTATGTGAAGGGGAGAGGACATGATATCTCTTGCCTGGAGCTCAACTGGTGCTAGCTCGCCAGTCGTGTCCTAAATGGAATTAAGGGTTTTATAATATCACTGGCTGTGCTGTGTTTCCCCTAGTATTCTTTTCAGCAGCAGTGTTGGGGGGGGGGGGGTCAGGTACTCCTGTGATATTTTTTCCTGTAGAATGACTGAGGTCACTGCTGGTGACTTTTTAAAATTACATTGTACTCCAAAATGAACGAAAATTTAATTATGTCAGGATCTGAAATATAATTTCCCCTTCAAAAGCATTAGAACCTATAACCCAAGTGAGCGGCATAGCGGCTTTAAATAAATATTTACCTAATTGGAAAACCCCCAAAAGACTTTGATTGCATTAAATGCTACACATATATACTTTAACTTGTCACTCTAGGGTTTTTTCTTTATCAAAATTGGGCTTATTATTTAGAGGCCCCCTTCTTGGACGCAGATAGATGTTTTTTCTGTTTTTAAGGGCATTTCCTGCAATTATACACATTTTGCCATGGACAGAGAGAACATTTGAAAAAGAAAATTAAAGCTACTTTTCTGAATTTCTACACTCATTGCGCTGAGAAAAAATAGCAGTTTTAAAGCTACTTTCCTGCAATTCTTCATGTTTTGCTCTGGTTTATGTTGTGTTCTTATGCTATCTGAAGGACTCAAACATAACAAAGTCAGTGAGGCCCCCATGCCATGATATGTATTTTTATTTTGGTGATTCTAGGTTCTCAAAGATTATATTATTTTTATCCATGATCTTTTCTACATACTTTTTGAAGTGGTCGGCAACGATTTAAATGAATATGTGGGAAACGCTGGGGATCATATGCATGATTGCTGTTACATCAACCCATTGCACAGATGCAGGATTTTTTGGTAATCTTTTAAGCAGCCTGTCATTAAAGAGAGTAGATGTAACCCTATCCCAGTAGGGTTACCTAAGCCTTCCTGATGCACACAGGGCTATAAAATGAGTTCTAATAGAACAGCCAAGAGAATGCTCATTGTTCTGTTCCAGATGGGAAACGTGGTTGCCATTGCCTTCTACCCATCACGTCATCTACACACCCACTTCTAGCTGGCATCCTGTTTTATGGTCTGTGTGTTGGAGACAGTCAGTGGGTTATATAACGTGTTGACGTTCGTTTTAGCCCTGCTGGTTGTTTGCTTGCGCCTCCTGTCCTGCTCCCAGGTTTTTTTTACTGACAAACCTGATTGATGATGTTTGCCCACGGACCCTCTCTTGTTGCTGCCAACACAGTGCTGACGCCCCAACCCTGCCAGGCTCCCTGCTCTCCTAGACACATTAGTTCTCTCTCTCTCTCACACATCTACATACAGGGCCCTTTAAACCTGCCTTTGAAAATGTAGCTACCAGAAACACTGTATATGTTAATGCCTACGTATGTACAAAGGACAAATAGAATGCCCTAGTCAAAGTATTTGGCCAACATCTGTGTGGATAAATAGTCATCTCCACAGAGTATGACTTGATTGGTGGGAGGTTGTGTACTGGAATACCACCATGACAGCCAATGATTTACAGTTAACCGCTAGCTGTGCTGTGTTGCAAGTGGGTGGAGATATAGTTGTCAGGGGCCGGTCCAAGAGCCATGTTGCCATTTTCTGCTGTGCTGATGAGCTTCTGTATCTGGGCTACTGTGGTCTGGTGTGAGTCATGACTTTAAAAATAAAAGATGGATAGATTATCATTTTTTTTTTTAGGAATGTCCCAACTCACACCAGACCACAGTATCCCAGGATTTAATAGTTTGTGTTTTCCCCTCTGGCCCACTATGGAGGACAGGAAACAAAGCCTAGAGACCATAGACAATCAGGGGATAAAGTGAACTGGAGATCTGGATTGATGTCAATGTCACACGTACAAAGGTTTTTCTTCGTTTTTGTGTTTAAAAAATAGTAATAAAAATATATATATATATATTCCCCAAACCCCACCACCCCTCCCCCAATTGGAGTAAACTAATCAAAAACAATTAGGGTGTTATTGTGATAACTATTATTATACCCCAATTAGGAGTCAGCTGACTGTTGGCAAACTATTTGAGAATAACTACTGTAATTGAGTCCCATCCTCCCCTCAATGGAACCAGTGTTGGGACTGCGTATCAGAAAGCAACAAATTGCCGGGATTAAGTCTGGATTACTTTGATTGCACTTATTCGATGTCAGTCTACCCAGAAGGTATTCCATGCCACTCTGACTGTCAACACCAGGCCCAGCCTTTGAAATAGAGCTCTCCAGGGCTTTACCTCGTCAGATTGAGAGAAGAAAGCCCAGTCGGTGGATCTAGTAGTTACATGGAGATTTCATTTGTGACAGCCCTCTTTCTTTTCCCCTCTTAAATTCTTCTTTCTTTTCTCTACTCAATCTCTACTCTCTAAAAAAATGTATATATAAATTCTGTGCCTCTATGTAAACTGACAGCGCTCTCGTTACTTTTCACATGGGTGAGGAACCCACACTCATTTATCTAATTTAGTTTTATTATTAACTCTGGGGTTGTTTGCCTTCACAGGAAAGCTGTTGCTGAATCTCATGGACCATACAGATATAGTGCGAGACCTGACTTTCGCCCCTGACGGCAGCCTCATGCTGGTATCGGCATCCAGAGACAAAACCCTGAGGGTCTGGGACCTGAAAGATGACGGTAAGAACACTGAGTCCTGAGGAACATCTTTTGATTTAGCTTGAGTCCGTTTTATTATCTTGGAACTGAAACAGTTTTTCATGGTTATTTACATGGCTTTGTACAGCTGTGCAATCAAGCCACACTGATACATGCAGATGTCGTTTTTGAGTGTTGAGCTAATACACATCCACAAACATGAAGCTGAAGAAGTAGGTAGCATGTGATGAGTTGCCTTTGTTCCTGTGGAATGTGGGATTTGCTACTGCTGCTGACGGTTCCACCTTGAAAGGCCCCACCCCCTGCATGCATTCTAAGCTCACATGAACAAAGAATAGTGTTACAATTGGGCCCAGGTCCAAGAGTAGGCTATTCTTTTCTTCTGAAATAGACTACATGTTCTTATGTTTCTTTACACTTGTCTAAAATAATGGATTTATTGTGATGGTGTGGGCTATATTACATGGATTTATTAGACTTTTAAAAACGTAGATGTTCCAACGGTCTACATCAGTGGCTTGCTTGTAGGCTATGCATGAAAGCCAGGAGATTCTAAATGTGTGTTTGAATTCATGGTCAATTACCGCAAGACCAGCAGTTATTTGCTTGACAATCTTCGTCTGACAGAATTTCATGACCGTCAAAGCCCTAGTTAAGCCCATTTAATTAAAAAAGCCAAATTATCCCTATTGAAATTTTGCAGAAAATCCTGTAAACTGTTGAAACATAATCAGCAGAGTTTTGTTACACTGTTACTTCATCACAATCATTTCTTAAGCAAATCATTTGTGTGGAGTTTTCCATCATGTACACGTCATAACCAGCTGTGATTCTGTGTTGTAGGTAACATGGTGAAAGTGTTGCGGAGTCATCAGAACTGGGTCTATTGCAGCGCATTCTCACCAGACTCCTCAGTCCTCTGCTCTGTTGGAGCCGGTAAATCGGTACGTACACCTGTTCCCCTTTCTCTCCTTTTTGAGAACTGCTACTCTGTGTGCTATTGCTTGTGTCTAGTTATGCTCAATGACCTACCAATGAAACACTCCCACCTTCCCCCGTCCCGTCAACTGAGTCTTGACCGTTATGCTTGGTGTCATAGTTCAACAACCCTGGCTGGAGTTCGGTTTGGCTTTGTTTGAAGTTGAAACATATTTGATATTCTAATATGCATGTAGATTAAACAAATGATCACACACATTTGTAATAGTTCCAGTATTTGTCCTCGATCTACAATCTAAACAATTCACTTGATGTTTTAGAGTGGGGGATACAGATTGCTATGCTTTATTTAATGACCTTTTAACCTCAATGCAGACCAAAATCATTCAAAGAAATGTTCTAAAGATTTTTGGATTCCCTTTTTGATACATTCTACCTTAGTAAGGAGAAAATTAGATGGTTAAGTGGCGTAGTCCCCAAGATGGCTGCCCAGCCAGTGAGGGATCGGACCCCTATGACTTCAGTCACAGATACACTTTGCAACAACCGCATCAACATGTTAGTAGTTAGTTACTGTAGCCAGCTCCATCCTCCTTGTGCAGGGTGCAGCTAGATTGTTGTTAGGCTGTGTGTCCATAAGTGTCTTGCTTTCCCTGTCACAGGTGGCAGGTGTGTGAGTGTTTTTGAAGGGAGGGAGCGCCGCGCTGACATAAAGCAGCCGGTGCAGACCGCTGGCTGGTGGCACCAGTGCCACTACTACTGCCGGGCTGGGACGCACTGTGCCCCTGCCCAGGGGGCAGTCTTGCACCTACCTGACCGCAAGGTCTCCCATACGTAGGTGCTGCTGTCTCCATGTTTGTCTACTTCCGCTGTCGCAGTTCCTCCTTTTATATCAGTTATGAAACTTTGATTGTAAATGGCAGTAAAGTAAAACCTTTCCCACCCACACAGTCCCTTACCCCTCTCCTTCACCTCCTACTGTCCCTCTCTATCCCCCCCACACACACTTAATTAGAAACCCTACCTATTATAGCACACCTTAACTGACATTGTCTGGTTTGTAGTTTTTTGTCAGTCTCGCCGCCTGCCCACAGTCTCTAACTTGTATGAATTACATTGTTTATTTGTCTCTCCATAATGAGGCTCTTAGCATCAGTTATTGTAGTTTGATAGCCTTAGTTCTCCCTCGTCCTCCTGACTTCTCTCCTGTGGCCCACATTTAAGGGCCAGTCAGCACACCCGTCTGTGTTGTGGCCGCACCGCTCCTTTTGTAATGGAGTTAGTTTGCAGGGGTCAGGTCATTGTTGGCGTAAATGAGAATTGAAAGGACTCTTTGTGGCTCCGCAGACTGCCTTCATCCCCATAAATGTCCGCCTTTGTCCCAAACACTCTACCAAAATTAACATGGACAATGTTGGAGTCAAAAAAACATGATGTAAGTTATTGGATTCCCTGTTGCCTCATAATTGGCCAAAGGACTGTATTTTCCTCTTTCGGCTCCCCCACGGAAATGTCCCACTTTGATTAGCATTCACATGTTTTTCTGTTAAAACAGAGGGAGAGAACCATAGTGGGAAAGGAAGAACAGTCTCTCATACAGTGTGACTGAACTTACACACACTCGTCTTAGCACTGAAAACCAATCCTCACCCAACATTCTAATAAAACTGCCAATACATTCGAATTGTACTCTGAATTGCTTGAACAGAAATGTTTAAAAAGAACTGAGCCTCACTAAAAAGATCACAGAAAACAAGAGGCAACTGTAACTGTCTGCCATTTTGGAGCAGATTTTCCTCATACAGCCACTGGCAGCTGTATGTCGTATAAACTGTAGAGCGGTGCAGCTTGCCTAAAATGCAGGCAGTAGCCTCATGAGTTGGATTCCTTTCATTTCACACTAACGCTAGAGGAGGGAGTAGGAGAATATGAACTGAAGTAGCCCCCAGAAACCATTGACTTGATTGTGGAATGGCATTCATCTACTTAAGTGGAAATGTTGCACCTTTGCTCAAGTGCAATGTTTGCAGAACTCCTTGTTATGTTTTGAATAGGCCTATACAATCTTGTTTTGGTTCTAAAAGTTACAAAGAAATTCAACATCACTGTTAAAGCCTCCTATAGAATTTAAGTTTAATTAGATCTGTTCTGATGAATTTAAAGTTTTAACAAACGACAAGGCATATTCCTCTTGAGCAGGCATTACATTGCGCTGGAGCAAAGGATCGTTCAAACCCATGTGGCTGACTGTTGAAAACTGTGTGCAGATGTTGCAAATATGTGTGTCCAAAGGCGTCAACCTTTTGGCCATCAAATGTTTTTTTCTCTTGCAGTATGTCTCTTCGTAGGCTTCCGCCGGAGGTGCGAGCCTATTGTAATCACAGTGAACTAAAACTCAAAGGGGAAACCAGTGGAGTAACATTATGTTACCTTAAGTTACTACTTGTTTTATTTTTTATTTTATTTTTTTATTTTATTTTAATTGTAATTAGATATTAATATGTTTAAATGCTAGCCTAGGTCATAGAAATTACAATTTATATGGAGCACAATTTTAGCAGCTATGTTAAGAAACCAGATGTGCAGTGACATGCATTTTGTAACATAACATAGAATTGCTGCTTGAGTAGCATGTGATTTATTTTGTGCATTGTTTGGTCTGTAGTTCAACACATAAGCCATAAAATGACACTGAGCATACAATGATTTTTCTGTTTATTTCTTGCTTTATTTTTCTTGGCTTAATTTAATTACTTGTAATATACATTCTGTCTGTTTTGACATTTTATGCTAGTAGCTTTTAAATGCTTGTCCCTGCATGGCGTTATTCCGTGGGCTCTAACATGGACCTCTTCCTTCTGTAGGTGTTCCTTTGGGATATGGATAAATATTCCCTGATCCGGAAGCTGGAGGGTCACCATAACGACGTGGTGTCCTGTGAGTTCTCTCCCGACGGAGCCTTGCTCGCCACCGCCTCCTACGACACCCGCGTCATCATCTGGGACCCCCACATGGGCACTGTGCTGCTGGAGCTAGCGTAAGTCAGACACACCAGGAACTAAGGCAAAGCAAAGACACGATGTTAAGACCTTTTTGTGTCTGTTTTTTTCTCTCCTTCAGGCACCTCTTCCCCCCCCCCTCGCCCATCTTTGCTGGAGGGGCCAACGATCGCTGGGTACGCTCTGTAGCGTTCTGTCACGACGGGCGTCACATCGCCAGCATCACTGACGACCGGTAAAGAACAAAGCCTGAGACCCGTGTCTGGCGCATCAGAAGGTTCCTATAAAGAAAAGCTCAGCTTTAAAAATGGTTGAGATTCTTATAGCTAATGTCCACTTGTTCCTCTCTCTAAGGCGTTCTCTTCTACCTCAGGTGTAGAGCATGTGCGGGTGTATATTTGTGTTGGCCATAGCTGCTTCACCACACCTGTTTACGCTGTCACACTTCAGTGTACACGGTAAACTGTGTGCTCTCTCTCTGCTGATGAAAAATTGTTAGCGTTTGCTGCAGTAGCAGAGCGCTGTGAAGCAGAGAGAGAGAGAGACAAGTCTTAATGGCGTCTGAGTGAGAGCATAGCTGTTGCAGCCAGGCAGGGCCCCCTTTGCGAATTGGTCACATGACCCTCACATGACAGCCATTAATCAACCGCTGATGCCTTTTCTCCTTAGCCCCGCCCTTCCCTTCATTGGTTAGGCTGCTAAGTGTTTACCATTGAGAAGGCAGTGCTAGAGGGAGAGGAGGAACGAGCCTCACAAAATGGCGGACACCATTTTTTTTTTTTGCTCCCATGATGAGATTTTCAGATAGGATGAGGAGAACATTTGAAGTTTTATTGAATAGCGAAAATAAATGGCTTCTTTGATTTGGAATTGACTTCACACTTTTTTACTTTGAAATTACAAAACCACCTTTGAAGTGGAACAATATGAATGAATCCTACAGTTCAGTGTTCACATGGTTGTGTGTTTTTATGCTCTATTTTAGCCAGCTTGTTTAGGCCCTAGTGCAGTTCCCATGTGTTCTGTCTGACCAGCGCCCCTCTTTATTTTCTCCTTCTCTCTCTCCTACACACCTAACCCCCCCATACACACACCCACTAACTCATTCTGTCCCTCCCTCTCTCCCCCCACACACCCACTAACTCATTCTGTCCCTCCCTCTCACCCCCTCCACTACACACCCACTAACTCATTCTGTCCCTCCCTCTCTCCCCCCACACACCCACTAACTCATTCTGTCCCTCCCTCTCTCCCCCCCACACACCCACTAACTCATTCTGTCCCTCCCTCTCTCCCCCCCACACACCCACTAACTCATTCTGTCCCTCCCTCTCTCCCCCTCCACTACACACCCACTAACTCATTCTGTCCCTCCCTCTCTCCCCCCTACACACCCACTAACTCATTCTGTCCCTCCCTCTCTCCCCCCTACACACCCACTAACTCATTCTGTCCCTCCCTCTCTCCCCCCTACACACCCACTAACTCATTCTGTCCCTCTCTCTCTCCCCCCTACACACCCACTAACTCATTCTGTCCCTCTCTCCCCCCCCCCCTACACACCCACTAACTCATTCTGTCCCTCTCTCCCCCCTCCCCTACACACCCACTAACTCATTCTGTCCCTCTCTCCCCCTCCCCCACACACCCACTAAGTCGGTATGTCCCTCCCTCTCTCCCCCTCCCCCACACACAGTCGGTCTGTCCCTCTCTCCCCCCTCCCCTACACACCCACTAAGTCGGTCTGTCTCTCCCCCCTACACACCCACTAACTCATACTGTCCCTCTCTCCCCCTCCCCCCCACACCCACTAACTCATTCTGTCCCTCTCTCCCCCTCCCCTACACACCCACTAACTCATTCTGTCCCTCCCTCCCCCTCCCCCACACACTAAGTCGGTCTGTCCCTCCCTCCCCCTCCCCCACACACACCCACTAAGTCGGTCTGTCCCTCTCTCCCCCCTCCCCTACACACCCTCCCTCCCCCTCCCCCACACACTAAGTCGGTCTGTCCCTCTCCTCCCCCTCCCCCACACACTAAGTCGGTCTGTCCCTCCCTCTCTCCTCCCCTTACACGCCAACTAACTCATTCTGTCCCTCCCCCTCCCCTACACACCCACTAAGTCAGTCTGTCCCTCCCTCTCTCCTCCCCTTACACGCCAACTAACTCATTCTGTCTCTCCCCCCTCCCCTACACACCCACTAACTTGGTCTGTCCCTCCCCTACACACCCACTAAGTCAGTCTGTCCCTCCCTCTCTCCCCAGAATGGTGCGTTTCTGGGCAATTGATGAGACATCTCCCCAGGCCATCGCTCCCCTCACTAACGGCCTCTGCTGTGCATTCTCTACTGACGGGAGTTTCCTAGCAGCTGGGTGAGTCACACACACCTACACACACACTCCTACACACTTCCCTGCCACACACACCCATACCTCAGTCTGTTTACATACTGGGGGGATTAATCCTGTTTGAATCGCACAAACCCTAGTCTTTAGGCAAGTGGCAGGTGATCAATCAAGACTTTATGTACTGCCAAAAACTGGTCTTCCAGCTTTTTATTTGCATGCTGTAGGAAGCGCAGTGGCCCCTATATGTTGGTGGTTACACCCAGGCACCGGGGTCTCTTACAACAATGCTTCAACCAGTTATGTAAGGTAGACTACAGCTAGCTACCTAGTACCTACTTTTTCAGTGCTGTTGTGAGGGATAGATCGACTTGGAAATAACTCTCTCTCTCAGGTCTCGAGACGGCAGCGTGCATTTCTGGGCGTCCCCAAAGAGCATTGCCAGCCTGCAGCACCTGTGTCGCATGGCACTACGACGGGTCATGTCCACCCAGCAGGTGCAGACGCTGCCCATCCCGCCCCGCATACGCTCCTACCTGTCTTACCAAGATCTCTAGCCCTCCACATTCACCCTCACTGCCCAACACCGCATGCTGGAAACCAATGAATATTACCTTCCTAGAAAAAACACCCAGGAAAAATACCAAAAAAATAACCGAAGAGGAAAACTTGATTGACAAACTAACACCCCCATGCTGTTCTGTGACAAGACAACTTTTTGGATATTTATTTTTGTAGGTTTACTTCCGTGTGTGTGTGCCATGGCCCCCCTCAGGGAGCGTGGTTGAATGGTTAAGTTATTTCAGTGGCCTGTCTCTCTGCGAAAGATGGCCTTACCATATGTCACCTCTGGATAATTCTACATTCTTCCTCCAATAGACTTTTTGGCTGCTGATAATTGGCCTGTTGGTGGTGGAATCAATGTTGATGTGCTATCTCTCAACCTTCTCTGACTTGGAAGCGGAGAAACCATGCAACTCCACTGACTTTACTGTAAGGACTAAGGTTGCAAAATTCTGGGAACTTTCAATAAATTCCCTGGTTATCCCAAAATCCAGTTTGGAGGAACCCTGGAATCCAGAGGGAATAAGGAGGGAATCTGGAATCCTCCAACCAGGATTTTGCAACCCTACTAAAGACTGAGTGAAAGGATGGAGGGTTCGTCCCAACGCTGTGCATTATTTTCAGTGTTTCAGAGACGGACATGAAGGGTCGAGAAGTGTGTGTGTAAGCCAGGGGAGTTAAACTCATTTTGCCACGTGGGTCTTCGCCGAGGTCCGGAGGGCTGCAAGTACAATTGATTATATTTCCTCTGTCAGAATGTGTTAAAAAAAAATGTCCTCTTTCCATCGCTTTTGGAATTTTTGATTCTCCCTGACTGTCTAGCTTTCATTTCAATTGCCTTTTAGAAAGCTGGACAGAGAGGTTACAATAAATGTAGGTCCATTATCCTTTCTACAGTTTCGATTTGTTTTTGGTAATTTCATTATCAATTGAGGTTGTTTTTCCATTAAAAGCAAAAATATAAATGTTCATTTGAAAATGGTGTAAGTGAATGACTGTGCTGATAAGATTTGATCTCCTGCTGCAGCGGGCTGCTGGATCCCTCCCTCAGTTTTCTGCTACCCTAGATCTCCTCAGGTCTTAACCCTTACTCCCTCGCTTACCCAGGTCCTCAACGTGCTTTCCTTTTCACACATCCTGCCTCACTCACACCCAGGAGGGCAAAGACTGCATGTAGCCTACACTGTCTCAAAACAATAGCAACCCATGGCCTGACCTGTTTGGTTCTCATTTTTACCTGTAAAAAAATAATCTGTATAGACAATTGATTGTGTGTACTGTGTACAGTGGCTTGAGAAAGTATTCACCCCCTTGGCATTTTTCCTATTTTGTTGCCTTACAACCTGGAATTAAAATGTATTTTGGGGGGGGTTTGTATCATTTGATTTACACATGCCTACCACTTTGAAGATGCTAAATATGTTTTATTGTGAAACAAGCAATAAGACAAACAGAACTTGAGTGTGCATAACTATTCACGCCCCCAAAGACAATACTTTGTAGAGCCACCTTTTGCAGCAATTACAGCTGTAAGTCTCTTGGTATGTCTCTATAAGCTTGGCACATCTAGCCACTGGGATTTTTGCCCATTTTCAAGGCAAAACTGCTCCAGCTCCTTCAAGTTGGATGGGTTCTGCTGGTGAACAGAAATCTTTAAGTCATACCACAGATTCTCAAATGGATTGAGGTCTGGGCTTTGACTAGGCCATTCCTCTTAAACCACTCAAGTGTTGCTTTAGCAATCTGCTTAGGGTCATTGTCCTGCTGGAAGGTGAACCTCCTTCCCAGTCTCAAATCTCTGGAAGACTGAAACCGGTGTCCCTCAAGAATTTCCCTGTATTTAGTGCCATCCGTCATTCCTTCAATTCTGACCAGTTTCCCCAGTCCCTGCCGATGGACAAACATCCCCACAGCATGATGCTGCCACCACCATGCTTCACTGTGGGCATAGGGTTCTCGGGGTGATGAGGTGTTGGGTTTGTGCCAGACATAGCATTTTCTTTGATGGCCAAAAAGCTCAATTTTAGTCTAATCTGACCAGAGTACCTTCTTCCATATGTTTGGGGAGTCTCCCACATGCCTTTTGGCGAACACCAAATGTGTTTGCTTATTTTTTTCTTTAAGCAATGGCTTTTTTCTGGCCACTCTTCTGTAAAGCACAGCTCGGTGGAGTGTACGGCTTAAAGTGGTCCTATGGACAGATACTCCGCTGTGGCGCTTTGCAGGGTCATCTTTGGTCTCCTTGTTGCATTTCTGATTAATGCTCTCCTTGCCTGGTCTGTGAGTTTTAGGGGGTGGCCCTCTCTTGGCAGGTTTGTTGTGGTGCCATATTCTTTCCATTTTTTAATAGCATTTAATGGTGCTCTGTGGGATGTTCAAAGTTTCGGATATTTTTTTATAACCCAACCGTGATCTGTACTTCTCCAAAACATTATCCCTGACCTGTTTGGAGAGCTCCTTGATCTTCATGGTGCCACTAGCTTAGTGGTGTTGCAGACTCTGGGGCCTTTTAGAACAGGTGTGTGTGTATATATACTGAGATCATGTGACACTTAGATTGCACACAGGTGGACTTTATTTAACTAATTATGTGACTTCTGAAGGTAATTGGTTGCACCAGATCTTATTTAGGTGCTTCATAGCAAAATGGGTGAATACATATGCACGCACCACTTTCCCGTTTTTAATTATTTTGAATGTTTTTGTCATTTTTTTCACTTCACCAATTTGGACTATTTTGTGTATATCCATTACATGAAATACAAATAAAATCAATTAAAATTACAGGTTATGCAACAAAATAAGAAAAAAGCCAAGGGGGATGAATACTTTTGCAAGGCGCTCTATATGCAGTACCTGTCAAAAGTTTGGACACCTACTCATTCAAGGGTTTTTCTTTATTTTTAATATTTTCTACATTGTAGAATAATAGTGAACACATCAACTATGAAATAACACACATGGAATCATGTAGTAACAAAATAAGTGTTAAACAAATCAAACTATAGTTTATATTTGAGATTCTTCAAAGTAGCCACCTTTTGCCTTGACAGCTTTGCACACTTGGCATTCTCTCAACCAGCTTCACATGGAATGCTTTTCCAACAGTCTTGAAGGAGTTCCCACATGCTGAGCAAGTTGTTGGCTGCTTTTCCTTCACTCTGCGGTCCAACTCATCCCAAACCATCTCAATTGGGTTGAGGTCGGTGGATTGTGGAGGCTAGGTCATCTGATGCAGCACTCAATCACTCTCCTTCTTGGTCAAATTGCCCTTACACAGCCTGGAGGTGTGTTGGGTCATTGTCCTGTTGAAAAACAAATGACAATCCCACTAAGCACAAACCAGATGGGATGACATATCGCTGCAGAATGCTGTGGTAGCCATGCTGGTTAAGTGTGCCTTGAATTCTAAATAAATCACTGACAGTATCACCAGCAAAGCACCCCCAGACCATCACACCTCCTCCATGCTTTATGGTGGGAACTACACATGCGGAGATCATCCGTTCACCTACTCTGCGTCTCACAAAGACACGGCGGTTGGAACCAAAAATCTCAAATTAGGACTCATCAGACCTAAGGACAGATTTCCACCGGTCTAATGTTCATTGCTCATGTTTCTTGGCCCAAGCAAGTCTCTTCTTATTGGTGTCCTTTTAGTGGTTTCTTTGCAGCAATTCGACCATAAAGGGCTGATTTGACCCAGTGTTCTTTGAACAGTTGATGTTGTGTCTGTTACTTGAACTCGATGAGGCATTTATTTGGGCTGCAATTTCTGAGGCTGGTAACTCTAATGAACTTATCCTCTGCAGCAGAGGTAACTATGGGTCTTCCTTTCCTGTGGCGGTCCTCATGAGAGCCAGTTTCATCATAGCTCTTGATGATTTTTGCGACTGCACTTGAAGAAACTTTCAAAGTTCTTGAAATTTCTGGATTGACTGACCTTCATGTCTTAAAGTAATGATGGACTGTCGTTTCTCTTTGCTTATTTGAGCTGTTTTTGCCATAATATGGACTTGGTCTTTTACCAAATAGGGTCATCTTCTGTATACCACCCCTACCTTGTCACAACACAACTGATTGGCTCAAACACATGAAGAAGGAAATTCCACAAATTAACTTTTAACAATGCACACCTGTTAATTGAAAAGGTGAATACATCATGAAGCTGGTAGAGAGAATGCCAAGAGTGTGCAAAGCTGTTTTCAAGGGTGGCTACTTTGAAGAATCTCAAAAAACACTTATTTGGTTGCTACATGATTCCATATGTGTTATTTCATAGTTTTGATGTCTTCACTATTATTGTACAATGTAGAAAATAGTCAAAGTAAAAATAAATAAAAACCCTTGAATGAGTAGGTGTGTCCAAACTTTTGACTGGCAATGGGTGTGTGTGTATATGTATGTATGTATATATATAATGTCAGAGGATGTAGTATGCTTTTTACTTTTGTTTCTTTTTTATTGATATAACGTTACTGTTGTAAACGTTTTTTCCCTCTGTACATTGTTTTCTCTCATTTTAATGTGAAGACCTGTATATGAATTAATGACACAATCTCTTATTGTAGAGACCAGGGTGTAGTCTGCTCCTTCAGAAGTGGTAAAATGGAGATGGTGAAGTGTGAATTTATAGTGTGCCCTAGGACTTACAGAAAAAGCCTTAAAGGCTGTTGCCATCTGTATTAATGACTGTCTGAAACCCATGTTCAGTACAAACCCCTCTTCTCTCCTGTGCTATGCTGCACAACTCTAAAGTGGAGTTCCTAAATGTAAGAAATAACCTATAGGGGAGAGCAATACAAGATAATCTTCTGAAAATAAGTAATCTTCACATTTGCCATCTGTAGCATGGGATCTTTATTGATTGTGACACATACATACCTGGCAAGCCTTTGAAGCCTTACTGTTAAATGCAGGCATTTGATAGTAAATATTTAACTGGGTAAAAAAATGAATTATTTTCAGACAATGTTGAGAAGGGCCAAATGAAAAAGTATTAATGTTCTACTTTTTGTATTTTGTCTATGCTGACCTAGGTAGTGGATACAGGCCTGCCGTTAATCAATCTTGGCAATACGTTTTCAAAAGTCAATGGTGATGCCAAAGGTCTCTCATTTTGTTGTCTGTTCTTGTCAGTCAGTGACTTTTCTCTCTCATGGCTAAAACTTGAAACTCATGTGCATATGTGAATTTTATTTAATTTATTCTGATTTTATTTATCCTCTTCTTAGTAAAGCTGTAAGGCTGTTGTCTTCAGTAACCGGTTAGGTTGGTGTGTTTAGTAAAGCCTTTGCTGATAGAGCTAGAGGAGGTGAATGAATCAAAAGCGCTGGGTTCTCACCAGTGTTGGGGAGTAGTAAACTAGATGTAGTTCAACTAGTAATTTAACTACATTTTTCAGTAGCTCGGTGCTAATATAATTCAAATCTGGGTTGTGTTTTCACTAGTGAATAAATGTTTTACCATGTAGTGGTGTAGCTAACTACTGGAACTACACGCTAGTTTTTTTGCAAAAAGAAAATATGGATGTTGTCTATTTTTTCGGCATCAGACCTGCCTAATTCTCCTTTCAAAAATGTGTTTTTAATAGGCTGTTAACATATAACCCCAAAGTGATCTGTCTTGCAATTTATAGTCTTGACATTTCAGATTTACATATGATAATTTTTAACAAAGTAGTTTGATGTAGTGAACTACTTTTTCAAAGTAACTAGTTAAGTAAACTATATTTTTCGAAGGGTGACTTTAGTGTAGCTTAACTTGTTTCAGTGTGAAGTAATTGGTAGCTTGGTAAACTATCTTTTTCAGAGTAGCGTCCCCAACACTAGTGTGTTCCCAAAATGTTTGAAAGGGTTTTGGTATCCTCCAACCATTGCAATGTTAAAAAAGAAGCTTCAATCAATGTTGAATATATTGAAATGAATGTAGTCTTTTTTTTCTTTCTGGTCTGTTTCATGTATGTAATTTTTGCATTTATAGTTTGAATAAAATATTTTTTTGAAAAACAGAATAAGTCATCCAAGTCTTCTGTTTTGCTGTTTTAAGATGTCCTTTTATTTAAATCACCAGGCACATTATCCTGGAACCCACATGGCGAAAAGGAAAAGAGGGCACCTGAGAAACACTTAGAGGCAGGAGCACGAGGCAGATCAAAAAAGAACTGGCAGGGGTGGTACGAGCTAGAGAAAACAGCACAAAAGTGTTGAGCAAGTTTCTTTTTAAAGTTTTTTAAAAAGTTTTTTTATAAATATGACATTGATTGTTTCATGGGGAGTTTGAGGTTGTGATCTTTCAATAGCACCTCCCAGCAGGGGTGGGACCAAGTCAATATTATTTGAGTCACAAGCAAGTCTCAAGGTCCAAGTCTTCAGTCAAGTCCCAAGTAGCACTGGTGAAGTTGGCAGGTAGCCTAGTGGTTAGAGCGTTGGGCTAGTAACCAAAAGGTTGCTAGATTAAATCCCTGAGCTGACAAGGTAAAAATCTGTCGTTCTGCCCCTGAACAAGGCTGTTCCTAGGTTGTCATTGTAAATAAGAATTTGTTCTTAACTGACTTGCCTAGTTAAATAAAAAAATACCAAGTTTTCAAGCCAAGTAAAAACTAAATCTATACATTTAACGACTTGTTCAGCTACAAATCTTTGTCTATTTACTGAGGCTACCAGACCGCCCTTTTCATTATTTTGTCTACAACATATCAGCCTATGTCATTGCTACAAGGTCCCTATTTTACAGTCATAAGGGCAGAAATCAGAAGAAGTTAAAGGCAGGTTGGCTGCTCAGTGTAGATTTATTTACAGGTCTTGGTGGTCCAATGGTGGAAGCGCCATAATATACAAAATATACGATTAGATTTACCAAGTATACACTGGCAATAGCCCAAAACAACAGGTTAAGCCTGATACAATCTGAACAGACACTGGTAGAGGGCAAAACTGTACATCCTCCCCTTGAGAAACCAAATCGAATCTGTCAAACACAGGAGCTCAAACTGGGAGGCCTACATAATATAAGGGCTTGGCCCCCAGGACCATACAATTACCCAGTTGGCAATTACAACCAATAAACTGGTTCTACTGCGTAAAAGGCAATTTACACATTTATTGTTCGTCTTAACCAGACTTAATGATTATTCATGACGTTTCAACACCATGCATACATAGAACGTTGAATAAGATAAAATGATTGTTCAAACTCTACGTAGGCCACGTAGCCTATTTCTATGCGGATTGAGGCGTGCGCGCTCCCTTAAACGCACAACAAAAATGACAGAGATGTAAGATTTATGCCGCGTTCAAACAACTGGGAACTAGAAAAAATACGAGGTCAGATTTTGTCTTCACTGATCTGCAAGTCGAAAAGTCGGAGCTCTAGAAAGAGGCCCGAGTCCCCGAGTTGAAATTCGGAGTTCAAATCGATTTTCCCAGTCTGAACTCCGTTTTTTTCCCCAAGTTCCCAGTTGTTTTGAACGCTCGGAAGTCAGAGACCATACCATAAATCTAATTAAATAAACAGAACTTCTACCTCATGAGTCTTGCGAACGTTCATGCGCACTATAAACATCGCGCCCACTCAGAGCAAGGTAATAAATGGTTGGCTATCAAATAAAAATGTATCGTATATCAAACATGAAACAAAAATGTCTACATGTTCCAATAAACGGTACGGGGGTGGGTTGATGAAACACCACCAATTATCGAAGTATTAGATGGAATATAGATTTACCACATAGGGCCTATCCATTTAAACGTGTGAAAGCAACAGCAAACAATTCAACAATTCACCCGACATGTGTTGATTGACAGTTTGCTGGTCCAATCATAGTGCCTAGTGTGCGTGTTTTGCAAGGGCCATACTGCGGCTACTGTCTCTGGCTGCATGTAGAGTATTCCACGTAGACTCTGTGACAAAACATTACAAAACCTGGTCAGATAATTTCAAGTCACCAGTCTCAAGTCTAAGTCGAATCCCGAGACTTGAGGCTCCAAGTCAAGTGTCAAGTTATTTTATTTTCTGTCAAGTCAGACTCTAGTCCAAGTCATGTGACTGGAGTCCACAACTTTGCACCCCAGTCATGGGGATAGTGACCCAGCCCCTAGAGCTAGCTGTAAGACCACAAACCCCCTGTTTAAGCTTTCTCAGCTGTGGTAACTGCCCCCACAGGACTCCAGGACCTCCAGAAGATTCTAGTAGTCTGGGAGAAGGGGGGAGGGAGGAGTTACTGTAGTTGTCCAGATGTCCTGCTTTGTCAACAATGTCAGCTATGACACAAATTACCAGCACACTCCTGAAACTCCAGTTTGGTTTACAACAGACCCATTTCACTGACCCACACAGTACTGAAGCTCCAGTTTGGTTTACAACAGACCAATTTCACTGACCCACACAGTACTGAAGCTCCAGTTTGGTTTACAACAGACCAATTTCACTGACCCACACAGTACTGAAACTCCAGTTTGGTTTACAACAGACCAATTTCACTGACCCACACAGTACTGAAGCTCCAGTTTGGTTTACAACAGACCAATTTCACTGACCCACACAGTACTGAAGCTCCAGTTTGGTTTACAACAGACCCATTTCACTGACCCACACAGTACTGAAGCTCCAGTTTGGTTTACAACAGACCCATTTCACTGACCCACACAGTACTGAAGCTCCAGTTTGGTTTACGACAGACCCATTTCACTGACCCACACAGTACTGAAGCTCCAGTTTGGTTTACAACAGACCCATTTCACTGACCCACACAGTACTGAAGCTCCAGTTTGGTTAACAACAGACCCATTTCACTGACCCACACAGTACTGAAGCTCCAGTTTGGTTTACAACAGACCAGTGTCGGCTGTGAAGTACTGAAGCCCAGTTTATTTTACACCAAATCCATGTCACATTGACACATGCCACAGAGTACTGAAGATTCAGTTTAAAACAAACCACAATCATCAGTCCTAGATAGCGTTCCTGACACAGGTAGAAAACATGTTATATAGATTAAGTGTGACTGCAGATCCATCATACATGTGGCATAATATTATGATGAACTTTGAAGCTTGGTGCAGAATTGTTTGTGAAATGTGTCATAAAATGTGTTGAAACCAAAGCCAATGACTAATTCTCATTGATCCAAACTGCATTATTTATGACACATTCATGAATGATTCAAAAAATGGATTTAATATCTTTACAATACGTGGTATTAGAAACATGTTGGAGTGTGTGTTCTGATAATATCATGTTTACTGACACAAGCACACTTAGCTACCTGATATTGGATAATATTTCAATCATGTGGAAATATACCAGCCAGCACACATGGTGTTGTCTGATGTGGTGTAAAAGAAAAAGCTGTGATCACCGACTTGCTGGTTTATCATTGACTTGAACCCTTAATACTCAGGTTAAACATTAAAGGCTTTGACTGATTAGGACATGAGCCGGCTGGATAGATGGAGAGCAGGAGGCTTTTGGCTTCACAGAGATGTAGAGCAGGAGGCTGTTGGCTTCATAGAGATGTAGAGCAGGAGGCTGTTGGCTTCACAGAGATGGAGAGCAGGAGGATGTTGGCTTCACAGAGATGTAGAGCAGGAGGCTGTTGGCTTCACAGAGATGGAGAGCAGGAGGATGTTGGCTTCATAGAGATGGAGAGCAGGAGGATGTTGGCTTCACAGAGATGTAGAGCAGGAGGCTGTTGGCTTCACAGAGATGGAGAGCAGGAGGATGTTGGCTTCACAGAGATGTAGAGCAGGAGGCTGTTGGCTTCACAGAGATGGAGAGCAGGAGGATGTTGGCTTCACAGAGATGTAGAGCAGGAGGATGTTGGCTTCACAGAGATGTAGAGCAGGAGGCTGTTGGCTTCACAGAGATGGAGAGCAGGAGGCTGTTGGCTTCATAGAGATGTAGAGCAGGAGGCTGTTGGCTTCATAGAGATGGAGAGCAGGAGGCTGTTGGCTTCACAGAGATGGAGAGCAGGAGGCTGTTGGCTTCACAGAGATGTAGAACAGGAGGCTGTTGGCTTCACAGAGATGTAGAACAGGAGGCTGTTGGCTTCACAGAGATGGAGAGCAGGAGGATGTTGGCTTCACAGAGATGTAGAGCAGGAGGCTGTTGGCTTCACAGAGATGGAGAGCAGGAGGCTGTTGGCTTCACAGAGATGGAGAGCAGGAGGCTGTTGGCTTCACAGAGATGTAGAACAGGGGGCTGTTGGCTTCATAGAGATGTAGAACAGGAGGCTGTTGGCTTCACAGAGATGTAGAACAGGAGGCTGTTGGCTTCATAGAGATGTAGAGCAGGAGGCTGTTGGCTTCATAGAGATGGAGAGCAGGAGGCTGTTGGCTTCACAGAGATGGAGAGCAGGAGGCTGTTGGCTTCACAGAGATGGAGAGCAGGAGGCTGTTGGCTTCACAGAGATGTAGAACAGGAGGCTGTTGGCTTCATAGAGATGTAGAGCAGGAGGCTGTTGGCTTCACAGAGATGGAGAGCAGGAGGCTGTTGGCTTCATAGAGATGGAGAGCAGGAGGCTGTTGGCTTCATAGAGATGGAGAGCAGGAGGATGTTGGCTTCACAGAGATGGGAGATTGAGCAGAGATGAGAGATTGAGATAGTAGCCTATGATTACAAAGTAGGGCAAGAGCAGGTCCCCCGACCCACACTAGCCGTCAAAACAGATGTCAGCTGACTATCTGACTGTAAAGCTGACTGTAAATCTTCCAAGTTCTTCTTTCTTGCACTGCGCTGTAACTATACATACATGACCCTTGTTCTCATTCAGTGATTCACTTCCCACACATTTTTGCACTGACTCACCTAAAGCTTTTTGAAGTGTCTTGTGATTCACCAAGTAAACAAAGACATTGTTTCTTGTCAGAGGCATAAAGGGCCTAGCAATTTTGGAATCACTGCTTTGACTCGTTAACAGGTGACTCAGTGTCTGTATTTTCATTCCATTAGGTCATAATGACATTACAAATGTTGCAAATTCTCTCTCATAAGTAGATCAATCTTAAAAGGGTAAAGGAGGAACATCCTTGTCTTTTCTAATCCATAAAATATGGAACATTTTACAAACAGAAATGGCTACTGTGGAGATCTAAATCTAATCTAGTCTTATTTCCAAACGTATTTGGTACAGCAACTCTTCCATAAAGCCGTTATCATTTCCTGTCCTTGATTGACAGGATTAAGATTGCCTCTGTGTGTTGGTATGTATTTGAGGGCATAGGGGAGAGGGATTTTTTTTCTGCAGGCCTTGAAAAACTAGTGTAAATTATGTGTTGGGCAGTGCAAGTCACATGTTCAATGGCCACACCTCCTGAAACAAAATAACATTGACACCTCATGGAAAGAAAGTGGGAAAGAGGGGGGAGGGATACAGAGAGAGTAAGGAAAGGGAGAGAGAGAGAGAGAGAGAGAGAGAGAGAGAGAGAGAGAGAGAGAGAGAGTAAGGAAAGGGAGAGAGAAAGAGAGAGAGAGAGAGAGAGAAAGGAAAGGGAGAGAGAGAGAGAGAGAGAGTAAGGAAAGGGAGAGAGAGAGAAAGAGAGAGAGAGAGTAAGGAAAGGGAGAAAGAGAGAGAGAGAGAGAGAGAGAGGGGAAGGAAAGGGAGAGAGAGGAAGGAAAGGGAGAGAGAGAGTAAGGAAAGGGAGAGAGAGGAAGGAAAGGGAGAGAGAGAGGAAGGAAAGGGAGAGAGAGGAAGGAAAGGGGGAGAGAGGAAGGAAAGGGAGAGAGAGGAAGGAAAGGGAGAGAGAGTAAGGAAAGGGAGAGAGAGAGAGGAAGGAAAGGGAGAGAGAGAGGAAGGAAAGGGAGAGAGAAGAAGGAAAGGGAGAGAGAGAGAGTAAGGAAAGGGAGAGAGAGGAAGGAAAGGGAGAGAGAGAGTAAGGAAAGGGAGAGAGAGGAAGGAAAGGGAGAGAGAGAGAGGAAGGAAAGGGAGAGAGAGAGGAAGGAAAGGGAGAGAGAGAGAGGAAGGAAAGGGAGAGAGAGAGTAAGGAAAGGGAGAGAGAGTAAGGAAAGGGAGAGAGAGTAAGGAAAGGGAGAGAGAGGAAGGAAAGGGAGAGAGAGAGTAAGGAAAGGGAGAGAGAGGAAGGAAAGGGAGAGAGAGGAAGGAAAGGGAGAGAGAGAGTAAGGAAAGGGAGAGAGAGGAAGGAAAGGGAGAGAGAGGAAGGAAAGGGAGAGAGAGGAAGGAAAGGGAGAGAGAGAGGAAGGAAAGGGAGAGAGGAAGGAAAGGGAGAGAGAGGAAGGGGAGAAACAACTTGCCACAGTACCTTTTCTCTATCACTTAATTTGGAACCTGGACTGTCAGTCTTTCTTCTTTTCTCTATTTCTCTATCTTTTTCTCTCTTTTGCCAACTGTAGTGTGTTGATTTTATTGGTCTCAGTCTCACTCAATGGACTTCAGGCTGCTGAGTGCTACTCAATGCTTTCTGAGTGATTACTGTTGATTTAGTATTATTGTGCATCAGTGGTAAGTGTTATTGAGAGGACATGGCTGAAGAAGTAACTGGCCTAGCTAGCCATAATATCTGACCGGACAGCTGCCTCTGTGGGTCAGAGGTGTATTTCTAACCTCACTTTGTTAGGTGATCCTTAGTCAGCCAGTGTAGGAGCTCAGCAGGCTAAAAGAGATTCAGGCTGTCTGAAATCGAACCCTATTCCCTCATGGGCTCTGGACAAAAGTAGCGCGCTATATACAGTGCATTCGGAAAGTATTCAGACCCCTTGACTTTTTCCACATTTTGTTACGTTACAGCCTTATTCTAAAATGTATTAAATAAATGTTCCTCAGCAATCCACACACAATACCACACAATAACAAAGCAAAAACAGGTTTTTAGAAATGTTTCCAAATGTATATAAAAAAAAACCAGGAATACCTTATTTAGTAAGAATTCAGACCCTTTGCTGTGAGACTCGAAATTGAGCTCAGGTGCATCCTGTTTCCATTGATCATCCTTGAGATGTTTCTACAACTTGATTAGAGTCCACCTGTGGTGAATTCTATTGATTGAACATGGTTTGGAAAGGCACACACCTGTCTATATAAGATCGCACAGTTGACAGTGCATGTCAGAGCGAAAACCAAGCCATGAGGTTAAAGGAATTGTCCGTAGAGCTCTGAGACAGGATTGTGTTGAGGCACAGATCTGGGGAAGGGTACCAAAACATTTATGCAGCATTGAAGGTCCCCAAGAGCACAGTGGCTTCCATCGTTCTTAAATGGAAGATCTTTGGAATCATCAAAACTCTTCCTAGAGCAGGCCGCCCTGCCAAACTGAGCAATCGGGGGAGAAGGGCCTTGGTCAGGGAGGTGACCAAGAAACTGATGGTCACTTTGACAGAGCTCTAGAGTTCCTCTGTGGAGATGGGAGAACCTTGCAGAAGGACAACCATCTCTGCAGCACTCCACCAATCAGGCCTTTATGGTAGAATGGCCAGACAGAAGCCACTCCTCAGTAAAAGGCACATGACAGCAAGCTTGGAGTTTGCCAAAAGGCACCTGAAGACTCAGACCATGAGAAGCAAGATTCTCTGGTCTAATGAAACCAAGATTGAACTCTTTGGTTTGAATGCCAAGCTTCACATCTGGAGGAAACCAGGCACCATCCCTACGGTGAAGCACGGTGGTGGCCAGTGGTGTAAAGTACTTAAGTAAATATACTTGAAAGTACAACTTAAGTCGTTTTTTTGGGTATCTGTACTTTACTTTACTATTTATATTATTGACAACTTTTACTTTTACTCCACTACATTCCTAAAGAAAATAATGTACTTTCTACCCCATACAATTTCCCAGACACCCAAAAGTACTTGTTACATTTTGAATGCTTAGCAGGACAAGAAAATGGTCTAATTCATGCACTTAAAGAGAAAATCCCCAGTCATCCCTACTGCATCTGATCTGGCAAACTCACGAAACACAAATGTTTTGTTCGTAAATTATGAGTGTTGGAGTGTGCACCTGTAAATGAAAAAAATCTGTCAATTTTAAAGAGCAAAAAAATTGTGCCGTCTGGTTTGCTTAATATAAGGAATTTGAAATGATTTATACTTTTACTTTTGATACTAAAGTATATTTAAAACAAAATACTTTTGGACTTTTACTGAAATAGGATATTACTGGGTGACTTTATCTTGAGTCATTTTCTATTAAGGTATCTTTACTTTTACTCAAGTATGACAATTGGGTACTTTTTCCACCACTGGTGGTGGCAGCATCATGCTGTGGGGCTGTTTTTCAGCTGTAGGGACTGGGAGACTAGTCAGGATCGAGGCAAAGATGAACGGAGCAAAGTACAGAGAGATCCTTGATGAAAACCTGATCCAGAGCGCTCAGGACCTCAGACTGGGGCGAAGGTTCACCTAACAGGACAACAACCCTAAGCACACAGCCAAGACAATGCAGGTGTGGTTTAGGGACAAGTCTCTGAATGTCCTTGAGTGGTACAGCCAGAGCCTGGACTTGAACCTGATCGACCATCTCTAGAGAGACCTGAAAGTAGCTGTGCAGCAATGTTCCCCATCCAACCTGACAGAGCTTGAAAGGATCTGCAGAGAAGAATGGGAGAAACTCCCCAAATACAGGTGTGCCAAGCTTGTAGCGTCATACCCAAGAAAGGAAAGGGAAAGGGGGCCACCTAGTCAGTTGTCCAACTGAATGTACTCAACTGAAATGTATCTTCCGCATTTAACCCAACCCATCTGAATCCGAGAGGTGCGGGGGGCTGCTGGCCCAACGCTCTAAAACTCGATGCTGCGATCGCTGCCAAAGGTGCTTCAACAAAATACTGAGTAAACGGTCTGAATACTTAAGTAAATGTGATATTTCAGTTTTTTATTTTGTATAAATTAGTAAAGATTTCTGAAAACATGTTTGTTTTGTCATTATAGGGTATTATGTGTAGATTGATGAGGGAAAATAACAATTTAATCCATTTTAGAATAAGGCTGTAATGTAACAAAATGTGGAAAAGGTCAAGGGGTCTGAATATTTTCCGGAATGCTTTTACACTATGTTTTGGAATGGCCAATGAAGAGAATCTGGCAGTTGGTCAGCACAGGAGGGCCTCTCCTTGTCGCCTGTGAAATATCACCTTGTTCTCATATTGATGTGTCTGTGAACAAGGACACAAATCGGGCCTTTACATAAGATCTGTACTGGATGACCCGTGCACTGAGAACAGGGAGAATATGGTGGAACTGTGACTAGTACAACTTTCTTATCAGGCATGAGAATGTGTGACTTAAATAGTACTAAGTCAATTTGCATTGGTTCGTTGCCAGATCAATTGTTTGTGCAATAGCTGTTTCAATTGCAATTTATCAACAGTCACTTCCTGTCCTTGTTGAGTGTCTTCATTGCCAACTACATCACTCTTTTAACAGACCTCCAAAAGATTTTTACATAGAAAATAAAAGGTCACTTTACAATTCATACATTGAATTGACCTGGGGGGATATGGAACTCTCTCTCTCTCCCTCTATCAATTAAACTCAATTCAATTCAAGGGGCTTTATTGGCATGGGAAACATATGTTATCATTGCCAAAGCAAGTGAAGTACAGTTGAAGTCGGAAGCTAACATACACTTAGGTTAGAGTCATAAAAACTTGTTTTTCAACCACTCCACACATTTCTTGTTAACAAACTATAGTTTTGGCAAGTCGGTTACGACATATACTTTATGCATGACACAAGTAATTTTTCCAACAATTGTTTACAGACAGATTATTTCACTTATAATTCACTGTATTAAAATTCCAGTGGGTCAGAAGTTTACATACACTAAATTGACTGTGCCTTTAAATAGTTTGGAAAATTCCAGAAAATTATGTCATGGCTTTAGAAGCTTCTGATATGCTAATTGACATAATTTGAGTCAATTAGAGGTGTACCTGTGGATGTATTTCAAGGCCTACCTTCAAACTCAGTGCCTCTTTGCTTGACATCATGGGAAAATCAAAAGAAATCAGCCAAGAGCTCAGAAAAAAAAATTCTGGTTCATCCTTGGGAGCAATTTCCAAATGCCTGAAGGTAACACGTTCATCTGTAGAAATAATAGTACAAAAGTATAAACACCATGGGACCACGCAGCCGTCATACCGCTCAGGAAGGAGACGCGTTCTGTCTCCTAGAGATGAACGTACTTTGTTGCGAAAAGTGACCTTGTGAAGGACCTTGTGAAGATGCTGGAAGAAACAGGTACAAAAGTATCTATATCCACAGTAAAACGCGTCCTATATCGACATAACCTGAAAGGCCGCTCAGCAAGGAAGAAGCCACTGCTCCAAAACCGCCATAAAAAAGCCAGACTAAGGTTTTCAACTGCTCTTGGAGTCTCTCTCCTCTGTCACTCACTGACCTTATTGTACCAGAAGATGGCAGTACATTCTCACAAGAAAGTTGGGACAAGAGGACAAAATAACAGCAATTTGAAAATAAATTACAACAATCATTTTGGAATATTTTTTAATTTAACCTTTATTCATCTAGGTGAGTTGTATTGGACTTCGAGAGTGGATGACATTTTGTCTGTATTTGCCTCCCTTACATACCATTACATTATTCCCAGAGTTAAGGCTCTTCTGCAGGACTCAGGGAACTGGCTGTGTGCCCTCCCATCCTCCAGGATGTGGCTGCTCCTCCTCCCCTGCCTGCGTCATGAAGGGGGCTTGTTTTCTAGATGTTTGGGAGCGGGGAGCTTTCCCATGGGAAACACAGGCAGAGCAGGTCACAGCATGCCAGTCAGAGCTTCATCTCAACACACAAATTAAACAAAAACCTGGCTATTGTCTGCACTCTGCTAACTACTCTGGTTCCCACCATATTTCTCTCTCCATCGTTCTATCTCCCCCAACCTGTATACTGGTAAACCACGTACATAGAGAACATTTAATGAACAAGTGCTGTGCTCTGATCTTTGTATTTAGTGATAGTTAGGCCAGGGTTATTGCGATCATCGATGTGCCCTTAAGCACGGCATTTAACCCTGCACCATTGAGAGCATCTTGACTAGCTGCATCACCGCTTGGTATGGGGCTGAGCTCTGTGTCATCCAGGACCTCTATACCAGGTGGTGTCAGAGGAAGGCCCTAAAAATTGTCAAAGACTCCAGCCACCCAAGTCATAGACTGTTCTCCCTGCTACCGCACGGCAAGTGGTACCGATCCACCAATTCTGGAACCAACAGGACCCTGAACAGCTTCTGCCCTCAAGCCACACGACTGCTAAATAGTTAGTTCGGGTAGCTATTGGTTAACTATTTAACTATCTGCATTGACCCTTTTTGCACCAACTCTACTCATCACATACGCTTCTGCTACTGTTTATTATCTATCCTGTTGCCTAGTCACTTTATCCTTACCTATATGTACATATCTACCTCAATTACCTTGCACCCCTGCACATCGGCACGGTACTGGTATCCTGTTATTTTTAGCCAAGTTATCATTACTCATTGTATATATCTTTGTTCTCTCTGCATTGTTGGGAAGGGCCCGAAAGTAAGCATTTCACTATTAGTCTACACATGTTGTTTACAAATGAGATTTGATTTAATTGCTCCTGTAAGTCTCTGGATAAAGACTTCTGCTAAATTACGTAGCCCTTTTCTGCAGTCGAATGACCAAAGCGGAATGTTATTCATATTTTTTATAATTCTATAATTAATCAACTCTGGTGTTTCTATGTCAAACGGTTTTGTTATATTTCAGTCTTCTGTGATGTATATAAAGTGTAATATTGGGATGCAAACTGGTAATTGAAGACATTTCAACTCTATATCTGACATGGTCCAGGTGTCTTCTTTTTTGTAAGCCCATAACCACGTGTGTGAGGTGTATACTTTTACTTTAAAGTAGATCTGTTTGACTACCAAGAAACACTGATTTAGCCCACTGCAGTAACTAAATGTAAATTAATAGGTTACTTAATAAAAGCTAAATTGCTTTTCACAGGTCTCTTACATTAGGGGCTAAGGAGGAGAATGTGTGTCACTCAGGGCTCATCGTGGCTGTTCATCCTCTCTGACGTAAGCACATGTAAACAGTGGTTCAGTACATGCTGCTTGCTCTGCCCGCCTGTCTGCTTTATATCTGTCTTCCAAGGGGAAATACGGCGTGGACAGCAGCGAGTGAGAGAGCAACTGGTGTGTGGAAGCTTTGGTTAGCTGTGTCGTCAGTTGGTGTTTTTAATCAGAGAAAGGTGAAACAGACACAGTGTATGTGTGAGAGTAATCAATCCAAAGCACGCGTATTATGACTATAGCTTCTTTAGTTAGCTCTGGAGTATTCTACATCTTCAACAATGCATCTCGCCTAGAAGGGCCATTCCAGGCAGCCTTTATTGCAGTCATAATGCACAGGGCCCAGTTTTTCAGAAGTTGTCTACCGTAAAACTTAAGCAAATAAACACCCGGGCTATTAATTTAAATCACTGTACACATCAAGACAGGCTTCTATTTGAACCAGGTGTCTATTTCCTTAATACACACAGCATTTGCTCATTTGCATAGTTAATTGGATAAGTTCAGCATTCACTTCCAGCATTTTAATCAATTTACTGCAATAATGTGTTGTCATTTACACACTGTCACGTTTCTTTTGTCTTAGTATGCCTCTATTTCACAAAAAGTATTATTTCCTTGTAATGGAGACGCAGGGAGTCAGTTTAATAGGAATGAACATAGAGTGAATACAAAAACAGGAGTAGTGTCTAAACATGAAAACAGGAAACCATACTACCTAATGAATGATACAAAGGAGTTCTAGATAAAGGTGAAGTAATCAGGGAGTGATGGAGTCCAGGTGTGCCTCATGATGGGACGCAGGTGTGTGTAATGATGGTTGCCAGGTGTGTGGTTAGTAGACCGTCGAGCGGGGGAACGGGAGTAAACATGACAGTAGTAGAGGAGTAGAGGTGACATTAATTATTTTCCTTTTTGACTGTGCATTTTTGCCAGTGCTTATGTTCGCCACTAGATGGCGCTCAACCTATTTCTGGTGGTCTGTACTTCCGAAGTTGTTAAACTGGTGGAGGCTGGTGGGAGGAGCTATAGGAGGACAGGCTCATTGTAATGGCTGTAATGGAATAAATGGAACGAAGTCAAACGTCTATTCCTGCCATGACAATGAGCCCATCCTCCTATAGCTCCTCTCACCAGCCTCCACTGATGTTGACTGTTGAACAGATGACACCGTACTGGATGGCTGCCGTTTTGTGAGCTCCGACCCAACTTTGCTATTTTGTAATTATTTTGGTGTTCATTTGTACTTTATTTTCACAAAATGTATCCGCTATCATTTCTTATAACCGACAAGAAATGTTGAACATCAGATCGGCAGTTACTTATCTCAATTTTGGATTTAGCTCTGACTTTGACTCATCAGCCCTGGGCTCTTTCTGTAATTCTGACCCAATCTTTGATGTATCCAAGAGGAAACGCCGGTGTTACAGAGGCAAAAGTGGGAGTCCTGGCGAGATTAAGGTGAAGGGAAAACTGGCCACCTCTACCTCCATTCTTCTGACCAAGATGGGTGAACAATCTTGGCCAATAGAATCACTTTATAATAAGGTGGATGACCTCCGATCACAGATTTGCTACCAATGGGATTCTCATGACTGCAATATTCTCTGCTTTTCTGAGATACCCCCCATGGCTATCCAACTTGATGGATTCTCCATTCCCGAGTGGACAGGACAGGGAAGTCAGGGATATTGACAGTGGGAGGGGTTTGCCTCTTCATCAACAACAAATGGTGTGCCGACTAGAGTGCAGTGGAAGTCTTGACCCATTGTTGACCCTTCTTGGAATACCTGATGGTCAAATGCCGACCCTTCTACCTCCTGAGTGAGTTTTCAGCAATTATTGTCTCAGGACAAGAAAAATAACAAGCTGGCAGTTAACAAACTGTACAAGGCTATAAACAAGCAGGAAAACTTGCCCCCCGGAGGCTGCTTCCTTTGTTGTGATGCCCAACTTCCATCAACACGTCTCCTTCGCTACTAGGGGCAATAAAGGCTCCCTAGTGGCACTGCATCTCAGTGCCAGAGGCATCACTACAGACCCTGGTTCGATCCCGGGCTGTATCACAACCGGCCTTGATCGGGAGTCCCATGGGGAGGCGCACAATTGGCCCAGTGTCGTCCGGGTTAGGGGAGGTTTGGCCGGGGTAGGCTGTCATTGTAAAATAAGAATTTGTTCTTAACTGACTTGCCTAGTTAAATAAAGTATTTTATTTGTATTTTTGCACTCTCTATTCACACTCACAGGACTCTACACACACACACACACACACACACACACACACACACACACACACACACACACACACACACACACACACACTTCATTTGCTCACACACATAACATTCATACACATTTATACTGACTCTACACACACGCACACACACTCACATACAATCTTCATATACGCTGCTGCTACTCTGTTTATCATATATCCCGATCCCTAGTCACCCAGTATCCCTGCACATTACAATTGGCTCAGAAAAGGCAGCACGGCTGGCGCTTAAATGTACACACAGAGCCAACATTAATAATATGCATATCAATCTCTCATGGCTCAAAGTGGAGGAGAGATTGACTTCATCACTACTTGTTTTTGTAAGAAGTATTGACATGCTGAATGCACCGAGCTGTTTATATAAACTACTACGCATTGCTGGTTTTAGAGCTTGCAAGAAAGGCATTTAATTGTACTTGTGTATGATATAGCCATCGTCTTGTGAAGATTTCTATATGTTATTATATATCCTGATAGGATAAACAGTTCTCCAGGAGTTGTGAGATCTGATCTTCTGCGCAGTGTGAAAGAGGTTAATTAAAAGACGACCTGGAACGCCGCCACTCTGTCAAACACAAGCATAAGTAAACTACGTAGCTCTTGAGAATACACGGAACCCACGGTGTGCTAAGTGAAGTGACAGACAGCTAAGACTTTAAAGGTTCTATTTGTTTTGTTTGCAGCTCTTGGGAGTCTATTAGTGCAGATTATTTGTTTGTATGCGTTCCTGTAGCGTGTCTACTTTTTAACTGTCCAAACTCAACCCAACCTGTCAAGCCGTGCCAATGACGAGGAATGGATAGTGTGCCAGTCAAAGGTGGAAGGATGGTTCAAAGTAATTAACTATCGGACGGGGACAGTGAAGGTGGCGCAGCGATGGACAAGGACGCACTCCGTCAGTGCGAACTCATCCAGAATATGATCGAGATCTCCATCTCTAGTTTACAAGGACTCCGAACCAAATGCGCTACATTGAGCGACCTCACTCAGAAAGAAATACGCACTTTGGAGGTACAGTATGGTCAGCATAGCCGTAACATACACTTCGACAGCTTATTGGTGTGTGTGTGTTTGTGTGAGCGAGAGAGACAGTGGAACATTACAATGTTTGATGTGTGTTGTGCCCATGATATAGGCTACTAGATTGATTTTTATATAGAAAGTAATGGACATTGCGAGCACACCACATTCTTAAAATAAATACAAATGATACAGTGATATCGTGCATATCGCTCTGGCCCAAAGATGAACAGTCTTTGATGTGCTGTATTCCTATAGTAGGTACAGTTGAAGTCGGAAGTTTACATATACCTTAACCAAATACATTTAAACTCAGTTTTTCACAATTCCTAACATTTAATCAGAGTAAAAAGTCCCTGTCTTAGGTCAGTTAGGATCACCACTTTATTTTAAGAATGTGAAATGTCAGAATAATAAGAGTGATTTATTTCAGCTTTATTTCTTTCATCACATTCCCAGTGGGTCAGAAGTTTACATACACTCAATTAGTATTTGGTAGCATTGCCTTTAAATTGTTTAACTTGGGTCAAACGTTTTGGGTAGCCTTCCACAAGCTTCCCACAATAAATTGGGTGAATATTGGCCCATTCCTCCTGACAGAGCTGGTGTAACTGAGTCAGGTTTGTAGGCCTTCTTGCTTGCACACGCCTTTTCATTTCTGCCCACAAATTGTCTATGGGATTGAGGTCAGGGCTTTGTGACGGCCACTCCAATACCTTGACTTTGATGTCCTTAAGCCGTTTTGCCACAACTTTGGAAGTATGCTTGGGGTCATTGTCCATTTGGAAGACCCATTTGCAACCAAGCTTTAACTTCCTGACTGATGTCTTGATGTTGCTTCCATATATCCACATAATTCTACTGCCTCATGATGCCATCTATTTTGTGACGTGCACCAGTCTCTCCTGCAGCAAAGAACCCCCACAACATGATGCTGCCACTCTCGGTTTTGGAGCAGTGGCTTCTTCCTTGCTGAGCGGCCTTTCAGGGTCTTCACAAGGTATTTTGCTGTTGTTCTGGGATTGATTTGCACTTTTCGCACCAAAGTACATTCATCTCTAGGAGACAGAACGCGTCTCCTTCCTGAGCGGTATGACGGCTGCGTGGTCCCATGGTGTTTATACTTGCGTACTATTGTTTGTACAGATGAACGTGGTACCTTCAGGCGTTTGGAAATTGCTCCCAAGGATGAACCAGACTTGTGAAGGTACAATTTCTTTTCTGAGGTCTTGGCTGATTTCTTTTGATTTTCCCATGATGTCAAGCAAAGAGGCACTGAGTTTGAAGGTAGGCCTTGAAATACATCCACAGTACACAGATTACACAGTACACAGTACTCAAATTATGTCAATTAGCCTATCAGAAGCTTCTAAAGCCATGACATAATTTTCTGGAATTTTCCAAGCTGTTTAAAGGCACAGTCAACTTAGTGTATGTAAACTTCTGACCCACTGGAAATGTGATACAGTGAAATAATCTGTCAGTAAACAATTGTTGGAAAAATCACTTGTGTCATGCACAAAGTAGATGTCCTAACCGACTTACCAAAACTATAGTTTGTTAACAAGAAATTTGTGGAGTGGTTGAAATATGTGTTTTAATGACTTCAACCTAAGTGTATGTAAACTTCCGACTTCAACTGTATATTGTATTTAGGTTAAACTTCCCTGTTCCTTCCATGCCCATAATCAATAACAGTTATGTAGCTAAGGCAACACCTATGTGTTAAAACTGTTTGTTTATTACAGATTTTAAACAAATAATTAACAGTTTATGAACTTCTTATAAAACAGTAAGACAGAAACACATTGATGAAAGGTACAATGAAGGATATGGCTGGCTGTCATCAGACAAAGTCTGTGTGATATTTTCACACATCTGTCCCCCCCCCAATAAATACTGTCAGTTTCACTTCTCCCTCAAGTCAGTATGTCCCCCAGGCAACCCACAATGCACAGCTCTACTCTTCACTAAAGGAAACATTGAGTTGCCACTTCCACCATGATCCATTCACATTGTTATTCAGCTGGGTATTACAAACGGAGCGAGCTCCTTATAATGTAAAGCCCTTTAGGATCATACATGCATGGAGATGCCAACTGTCATTATCATCACATCACCTATTCTGTACTGGTCATATCAGGTACAGTACCACTAAACTGGCCTACTGGCCTCTCTCCCAGTGCTTTCAATCTCCCATGGGTTTGTTGACTTCGAAGCACTGGATAAGACCGTATGTTCTGGATTTCTCATCGCTATCATTGCCATCTTCCCAAGGAGAGAGCTGGTTCAGGGAGTGCAGATCAGTGCTTGTTGTGTACTAGTGACTGTAGAAACATCTAAATGTGGACTTCTCTCCCTCCCACACATTCACAGTGTGGGCTGTTGAACAACAAAATCAAATGAAGCGCAGTGGGAGGGGAGAAAAGGGGAATGGGGAAAGAAGGGCGGAAAAGATAAAGGAGGAGATACCCAACATGGCCGTTTCTTATTACAGATGAACAGCGAGGGGTTGTCTTTAAGACTGGACTGGACTGGGGGAACCAGGGAACCAGCAGTCAACAACATGGTTAGAACAAAAGAGGCAGACTAAGCCACTGCCAGGCCTTTCTCTTCCTCTGTCTTTATCTGTCTCTCTCCTCTCTCTCTCTTCTCCCCCCTCTCTCTTTCTCTTTCATTCCCTTTCTCTCTTTTTATCCCTCTCCTCTCTCTCTCTCTCTACCCCCCATCTCTTTTTATCTCTAACCCACAATAGGCCTGTTTGTCCTCTACCCCCAAGCCATAAGACTCCTGAACAGCTAATCAAATGGCTACCCAGACTATTTCCATTGTCCCTTCCCCCCACCCCGTCTTTTACGCTGCTGATACTCTCTGGTTATTATCTAGTTATTATCTAGTTATTATAGTCACTTTAACTCTACCTACATGTACATATTACCTCAATTACCTCGACTAACCGGTGCCCTCGCACATTGACTCTGTACCGGTACCTCCTGTATATAGTCTCGCTATTGTTATTTTACTGCTGCTCTTTAATTATTTGTTATTTTATAAACATTTTTACTTATCTATTTTTACTTAACACTTATTTTTCTTAAAACTGAATAGTTGGTTAAAGGCTTGTAACTAAGCATTTGACTGTAAGGTCTACACCTGTTGCATTCGTCACATTTGACAAATATAATTTGATTTGATTTATCTGTATAGGATAGTCAGGCCTGAGCTAAGTGGCTGTATGGGGAGATGGGTTACTCAGGTCTGTCCATGTAAACCAGTGGCGGATTTAGGTATAGGCGACATGGACAGCCGCCCAGGGCGGCATATTGCCAGGGGCGGCACGGGGTGCCCGCACAAAAACATTTGGTATGGTGACATTTGCGTGATCGGTTTTCTATCGCTCATTTGCACATCACGTCAATGATATCATGTCACCGTGTGGGACTGTGGGTCAATTAACCTTGTTGGAGTGGGCACCCTGATTCTAGTTTGTGAGCTAGGCAGGCTACTGCCTGGGAAGGTCTCCCACTCAGAAGTACGAGATGGGGAGGGGAGCGGGGATAGGTTGAGCTCAGGTCTCTCCACCGGAAGCCCGAGGTAGGGGGAACGGCGAATCTATAAAATAGCGCACCTCTAACTTTGTACAGTACTAATGCAATTAGTAAAATCAGTCACACTACGAAATGCTACCAAATAAACCACAATTCATTCATAATACTGTGAATACATAGTTAAACAGACATATTGTTGCATTTTTTTCTGGTTTGTGCGAAATTGTGAAGAATAAAATAAAACCAGTCTGCACACTGGTTTAGTCTTGACTTTTGGTTGACAGTGTTGGGGGATGGGTAATGCATTGATGCTCGAGTGCCAAATCAACACAAATGTGTTTATATTTCTCTTTTACTTCTTTTTGATATTTTTGTATATATTTTTATATTTATATAGTTTTACACTACCGTTCAAGAGTTTGGGGTCACTTAGAAATGTCCTTGTTTTTGAAGAGTTGCAAAGAAAAAGCCATATCTCAGACTGGCCAATAAAAATAAAAGATTAAGATGGGCAAAAGAACACAGACACTGGACAGAGGAACTCTGCATCCCAGAGTCGCCTCTTCACTGTTGATGTTGAGACTGGTGTTTTGCGGGTACTATTTAATGAAGCTGCCAGTTGAGGACTTGTGAGGCGTCAGTTTCGCAAACTAGACACTCTAATGTACTTGTCCTCTTGCTCAGTTGTGCACCGGGGCCTCTCACTCCTCTTTCTATTCTGGATAGAGCCAGTTTACTCTGTTCTGTGAAGGGAGTAGTACACAGTGTTGTACGATATCTTCAGTTTCTTGGCAATTTCTCGCATTGAATAGCCTTCATTTCTCAGAACAAGAATAGACTGACGAGTTTCAGAAGAAAGTTCTTTGTTTCTGGCCATCTTGAGCCCGTAATCGAACGCACAAATGCTGATTATCCAGATTCTCAGCTAGTCTAAAGAAGGCCAGTTTTATTGCTTCTTTAATGAGGACAACAGTTTTCAGTTGTGCTAACATAATTGCAAAAGGGTTTTCTAATGATCAATTAGAATTTTACAATTATAAATGTGGATTAGCTAACGCAACGTGCCATTGGAACACAGGAGTGATGGTTGGTGATAATGGGCCTCTGTACACCTATGTACAGTTGAAGTCAGAAGTTTACATACACCTTAGCCAAATACATTTCAACTCAGTTTTTCACAATTCCTGACATTTAACCAGAGTAAAAAGTCCCTGTCTTAGGTCAGTTAGGATCACCACTTTATTTTAAGAATGTGACATGTCAGAAGTTTACATACACTCAATTAGTATTTGGTAGCATTGCCTTTAAATTGTTTAACTTGAGTCAAATGTTTTGGGTAGCCTTCCACAAGCTTCCCACAATAAGTTGGGTGAATTTTAGCCCATTCCTCCTGACAGAGCTGGTGTAACTGAGTCAGGTTTATAGGCCTCCTTGCTCGCACATGCTTTTTCAGTTCTGCCCACAAATTGTCTATGGGATTGAGGTCAGGGCTTTGTGATGGCCACTCCAATACCTTGACTTTGTTGTCCTTAAGCCATTTTGCCACAACTTTGGAAGTATGCTTGGGGTCATTGTCCATTTGGAAGACCCATTTGCGACCAAGCTTTAACTTCCTGACTGATGTCTTGTGGATATATTGAAGCAACATCTCATCATTTTCCTACCTCATGATGCCATCTATTTTGTGAAGTGCACCAGTCCCTCCTGAAGCAAAGCACCCCCACAACATGATGCTGTCACCCCCATGCTTCACGGTTGGGATGGTGTTCTTTGGCTTGCAATCCTCCCCCTTTTTCCTCCAAACATAACGATGGCCATTATGGCCAAACGGTTACATTTTTGTTTCATCAGACCAGAGAACATTTCTCCAAAAAGTACGAACTTTGTCCCAATGTGCAAACCGAGGTTTGGCTTTTTTATGGCGGTTTTGGAGCAGTGTATTCTTCCTTGCAGAGCGGCCTTTCAGGTTCATGTCGATATACAACTCGTTTATAGATGGATATAGATATAGATACTTTTGTACCTGTTTCCTCCAGCATCTTCACAAGGTCTTTTGCTGTTGTTCTGGGATTGATTTGCACTTTTCTCACCAAAGTACGTTCATCTCTAGGAGACAGAGCGGTATGACGGCTGTGTGGTCCGATGGTGTTTATACTTGCATACTATTGTTTCTACAGATGAACGTGGTACCTTCAGGCGTTTGGAAATTGCCCCCAAGGATGAACCAGACTCGTGGAGGTCTACATTTTTTTTCTGAACGTCAACTGTAGATATTCCATTAAAAATCAGCCATTTCCAGCTACAATTGTCATTTACAACATTAACAATGTCTACACTGTATTTCTGATCAATTTGATGTTATTTTAGTGGACAAAAAAAAACCTTTTCTTTCAAAAACAAGGACATGTCTAAGTGTTCCCAAACCTTTGAACGGTAGTGTAATGTTATGATTATTTATTTGTGTTCTTCCAAATGTCTGAATAAAAATTACAATTAGTGCACAATGGTGCTTTTTGGGGATGGGGGGGGGGGCTAAAAAGGTGGGTTCGCCCAGGGAGCCATACAAGCTAGAACCGCCACTGATGTAAACGGCCTGTATTTTGTTTACAATGGATATTACAGATGAGTAGCACTGTCCTACGCTGTCATTGCCATAAAGAGATGGATAAAGGACTCTTACCACAAGATGCAGATGTGGTGTTGTGTTTCCGACTGGTTTTCAACTTCCTCATATTAGCTGGAGTGAAGTAGGCTAACTATATTTATTCCTGAACTTTTCTAATATTAATATGCACATTGCTTCGCTTTACAACCGGAGTAGCCTGGCTGGCATGAAAATGAACCTGCGGGAAAAGCGTCCTACGCATGTCATGTATTTTTTCCCCCTCCCCCTGTTCCGACAAGTGCATGATAATGGCCCATTCTAAATCAAAACTAATTTCACACATATATTATTTAGTATATGTAAAGACAAGATTACATTGAGAATAGTCTGATGGGTGACTATATTATTACTTGTGAATGATGCTCAGCGTGTGCAGTCTAAGGCAATAAACAGCGCATTCCTTTTTTTGCGACTTTTTCAAATCATAGTGGCATGCATCATGTAGCCTAGCCCATAGGCCTATATGTTTTGACAAGGTTTGTATCACAACTAAAGTGGACAAATAACGCCAAACGTGGTAACCAAAAAAAGTGTTGTACAAATCAAACATATTTTATATTTGAGATTCTTCAAAGTAGCCACCCTTTGCCTTGATGACAGCTTTACACACTGTTGGTATTCTCTCAACCAGCTTCATGAGGAATGCTTTTTCAACAGTCTTGAAGGAGTTCCTACATATGCTGAGCACTTGTTGGCTGCTTTTCCTTCACTCTGCGGTCCAACTCATCCCAAACCATCTCAATTGGGTTGAGTTTGAGGTTGGGTCATCCGTTCACCTACTCTGCGTCTCACAAAGACACTGCGGTTGGAACCAAAAATCTCAAATTTGGACTCATCGGACCAAAGGACAGATTTCCACCGGTCTAATGTCCATAGTTCTGGTTTCTTGGCCGAAGCAAGTCTCCTCTTCTTATTGGTGTCTGTTAGTAGTGGATTCTTTGCAGCAATTCAACCATGAAGGTCTGATTCACGCAGTCTCCTCTGAACAGTTGATGTTGAGATGTGTCTGTTACTTGAACTCTGTGAAGCATTTATTTGGGCTGCAATCTGAAGTGCAGTTAACTCTTTTACCCTCTGCAGCAGAGGTAACTCTGGGTTTCATCATAGCGTTGGATGGTTTTTGTGACTGCACTTGAAGAAACTTTTAAAGTTCTTGAACCTTTCCGTATTGACTGACCTTCATGTCTTAAAGTAATGATGGACTGTCATTTCTCTTTGCTTATTTGAGATGTTCTTGCCATAATATGGACTTGGTCTTTTACCAAATAGGGCTATCTTCTGTATACCACCCCTACCTTGTCGCAATAAAAACTGATTGGCTCAAATGCATTAAGAAGGAAAGAAATTCCACAAATGAACTTTTAACAATGCACACCTGTTAATTGAAATGCATTATAGGTGACTACCTCATGCACCTGGTTGAGAGAATGCCAACAGTGTGCAAAGCTGTCATCAAGGCAAAGGGTGGCTACTTTGAAGAATCTCAAATGTAAAATATATTTGGATTTGTTTATCACGTTTTTGGTTACTACATGATTCAATGTGTTATTTCATAGTTTTCATGTCTTCACTACTTTTCTATAGTGTAGTGTGTCCAAATGTTTGACTGGTACTGTATATTAGTAGGCTATATGTAAAGACCAGATTAAATTGAGAATAGTCTGAGGGGTGGGAATATTATCAAGTGCTTGTCAAATTGTGAATGAGAGACTGATGAAGTGTGTGCAGCCTGCACAACAAACAGAGCAGAGCTCATGCCATTCTTGCAACTTTTTTCAAATCATAATTTGTCGCATCATGCAGCCTTAGACAGTATAAAAAATCGAAACATAGCCGAAAATTTGTATCACAACAAAAGTTACATAAATAATTATAAATTAAGCATATATACTAAACTAAAATATAAAAGCAGCAAAGTGTTGGTCCCATGTTTCTGCAGCACCCCCTGAAAAATCAAAAATATTATTTCACAAAAGTAGTGCACTATGCCTTTAATAGTCCTGTATTAGCGGACCTATATAGCTGTCTGCAGCGCAGGAATCTCCACCAGAGCTGTTGTCAGAGAATTTGATGTCCATTTCTCTACCATTTGCCGCCTTCAACTTCGTTGTAGAGAATTTGGCAGTACGTCCAACCGGCCTCACAACCTCAGTCCACGCCAGCCCAGGACCTCCACATCCGTTTTCTTCACCTGCGGGACTGTCTGAGACGAGCCACCTGGACATCTGATGAAACTGTTGGTTTGCAAACTGAAGAATTTCTGCACTAACTGTCAGAAACCATCTCAGGGAAGCTCATCTGCATGCTCGTCATCCTCACCAGGGTCTTGCCCTGATGGCAGTTCGGCGTCGTAAATGCACACCTTTGGTAGCCACTGGAGAAGGGTGCTCTTCATGGATAAATCCCCATGTCGCAAGGATCTGTACACAATTCCTGGAAGCTGAAAATGTCCCAGTTCTTCCATGGCCTGCATACTCACCAGACATGTCACCCATTTAGCCTGTTTGGGATGCTCTAGATAGACATGTACGACAGCGTGTTCCAGTTCCCGCCAACATCCAGCAACTATGCACAGCCATTGAAGAGGAGTGGGACGACATTCCGTACGCCACAATCAACAGCCTGATCGACTCTGTGAAGGAGATGTGGCGTGCTGCATGAGGCACATGGTGGTCACACCAGATACTGACTGGCTTTCTGATCCATGCCCCTGCTTTTTTTTTTTAAAGGTATCTGTGACCAACAGATGCATATCTGTATTCCCAGTCATGTGAAATCCATAGATTAGAGCCTAAAGAATTTATTTAATTTGACTTATTTCCTTATATGAACTGTAACTCAGTAAAATCTTTGAAATTGTTGGATGTTGCTTTGATATTTTTGTTCAGTGTAGGAGGACCTGTTTCTTTGTTAACCGCTCAACACAGAATAGCCGCATATGCGCAATCACTCGGAAATTGTTTGGAGAAAATATCCTTTATATTTTATTCAGCTACATTCAATGGTTTTCTTCATACTATAAACTAATATCAAATAATGCCACTGGAATTATAAGCAAATCTTGTCTGGTAAATTAATTAGTGTAGCCCACAGCCATATGGCATATCCAGATCAGGGCCTAACATAAGGACGACTCAGAATATGCTGTTCTGTTCTTCTGAATTAGGCTACATTTTCTTCACGTAATGTTTCTTTAGACCTTCCTAAAATAAATAATGGGTTTATTGTGATGGTGTAGGCTAAGTTAAATGGATTTATTACACTTAATTAGACTTTTTTAAATGTAGATGTTCCGAAGTTCCTCATCAGTGGCTTCTAGGCTATGCGTGGAAGCCAAGCAATGCTAAATATGTTCATGTTCATTAACAGTCAATTACTCTGAGACCGGCAGTTATTTGCATGACAATCACCGTGTCAATGGTGTATTGGAGGCGAAGTCAGGTGCAGGAGAGCAGAGTATAATGAACAGGCACACTTTTATTATAGTTCCAAAAACGAGAGCACTACATAAAACAAACGCGCTCAAAAAACGGAACATAAAAGTAAAGCGTGTAAACTAACACCACATAACAGGAAACAATTACACACAAAACATGATGGGAAACAGAGGGTTAAATACAAGTAGATTGATTAGGGAATGAAAACCAGGTGTGTCTGGAAACAAGACAAGACAAATGGATATATGAAATATGGAGCGGTGGCAGCTAGAAAGCCGGTGACGTCGATCGCCGAACGCCACCCGAACAAGGAGAGGAGCCAACTTCGGCGGAAGTTGTGACACACCAGCTGACAAAATGTCATGACCGCCACAGCCCTAGTGCTACTGTGACCTTATTACAGAGCCCTGTGACTCCTTCAGTCTAAAGTTAAATCTACAGACTGACCACACCTAACTAATAGCCGTCATCTGATTTCCATACACTAACTAATGTTCCGGTGGTCAGCTTCTACTTTGTAATCAGATCTGGCAACCCAGGGATGGACATGGCCCATATTATCTATATTGATTATACTTTTTCAGAGATTTTTACTTTTGAGTCTCTCTCCCACTTCATTGTTAAGATCATAGAAGTGCTAGTTTGATCATTTTGACGATTTTCCTAAGCAGCAGCTACGGTGAAGTCAGTGGAAGAAACAGAAATACAAAATGATAGGTCGTGTGGTGTCAGGAAACTCCCATGTGGGTTTGCAAACGATCTGTCCCCCCCTTTCATCTTTCTTTCCCTCCGTCTTGTTCGCTTTCTCCTTCCTTCTTGACCTTTTCGCTCGCACTCTTTGTCACATCTATCAGTTTCCTTTGCCTTCACTAAGACGCACACAAAAAACATTTCCACAGATGGAAAAAATGTGGGTACTGTGGTATTTTTCATAACCGCAATATACAGTACAAGCACAGCTTCAAGATATGAACTGTGATAGTGGCTGAGAATTGTACCTTAAACCACTATCATCCCACCCCCACACAGGCTTTGTCTGGTACATAGAGACTAACATTGAAAGGTTGAGCACTGGCAGCCAAGGCCACCTCCTTTATTCTATCAGTGAAAGGCCCTTCCCTTGGGTCATTGTCACACACAATACACACAATACACACAATACACTGTGGTAAAACAGGTGGGCACAGATACGTGCTGCCTGTCTGCCCCATGGACCCACTCAGCGTACCCCACCCCTTGCTGAGTGTCAATGCCATGTAACAGAGCTGGGAGATGGAGAGAAAGATAGACAGTGAATAACGGCGAGCGCCACAGTGGAACGAGGCCAGGCGTTGTCTGGTGCAAACCAACACCGCCTGGTTTACTCTAGTCGCCCAGTCAAGTGCATCAAATCAACTACGGCCATTCTCTGATAGGGAGTGAGACAGGAGGGCATTCAGAGACAGTCTCCCTCAGACTGGTCTAGTGCTGATAAAACTTTAATGTTGTTCCACTGAGCACACGGCAAGCGGTACCTGAGTGCCAAGTCTAGGTTCAAAAGGCTCCTTAACAGCTTCTACCCCCAAGCCGTTAGACTGCTAAACAGTTAATCAAATGGCTATCCAGACTATTTGCATTGACCCCCTTTTTACGCTGCTGCTACTCACTGTTTATTATCTATGCATAGCCACTTTACCCCTACCTACATGTATATATGATCTGAAATACCTCGACTAAGCCGTACCCAGACACATTTACTCGGTACCAGTACCCCCTTTATACAGCCTAATTATTTGTATTTTATTGTGTATCTTTTTTTGTTACTTTATTATTTATATTTTTTAGCAAATATTTTCTTACTTAAAAAAAGTCTGCATTGTTGGTTAAGTAAGTAAGCATTTCACGGTACATGTGACAAATACAATTTGATTTGACTAGGCCAGGCTCCCTAAAACCTACCAGGACCATCAGTGTTTGAAGATGGGAGCTTACACATGAACTAGAACATCCATATTTACAGTTGCAGCTTTTTGGGTAAGAGGTAAGTTAAAATCCGGCTTTGAAAAAACGAAATACTTAAAACACTGCCATATTAAATTCAGCTCCAAACAGTGCTAGAAGTAATGTTTGAGGCTAGACAGAGGGGTAAGACTAGAAGTAATGTTTGAGGCTAGACAGAGGGGTAAGACTAGAAGTAATGTTTGAGGCTAGACAGAGGGGTAAGACTAGAAGTAATGTTTGAGGCTAGACAGAGGGGTAAGACTAGAAGTAATGTTTGAGGCTAGACAGAGGGGTAAGAAGTAATGTTTGAGGCTAGACAGAGGGGTAAGACTAGAAGTAATGTTTGAGGCTAGACAGAGGGGTAAGACTAGAAGTAATGTTTGAGGCTAGACAGAGGGGTAAGACTAGAAGTAATGTTTGAGGCTAGACAGAGGGGTAAGACTAGAAGTAATGTTTGAGGCTAGACAGAGGGGTAAGACTAGAAGTAATGTTTGAGGCTAGACAGAGGGGTAAGACTAGAAGTAATGTTTGAGGCTAGACAGAGGGGTAAGACTAGAAGTAATTATTGTGACTGGACAGAGGGATACTTTCGGAAAGTATTCAGACCTCTTACTTTACAGCCTTATTCTAAAATTGATTAAATATATATTATTTCTCAGCAATCTACTCACAATACCACATAATGACAAAGCTAAATCAGGTTTTTAGAATTTTTTGCAAATGTATAATAAAAAAATACCTTATTTACATAAGTATTCAGACCCTTTGCTATGAGACTCGAAATTGAGCTCAGGTGCATCCTGTTTCCATTGATCATCCTTGAGTTGGGAGTGCCCCTGTGGTAAATCCAATTGATTGGACATGATTTGGAAAGGCACACACCTGTCTATATAAGGTCCCACAGTTGACAGTGCATGTCAGAGCAAAAACCAAGCCATGAGGTCGAAGGATTGTCCGTAGAGCTCAGAGACAGGATTGTGTTGAGGCACAGATCTGGGGAAGGGTACCAAAGAATGTCTGCAGCGTTGAAGGTCCCCAAGAACACAGTGGCCTCAATCATTCTTAAATGGAAGAAGTTTGGAACCACCAAGACTCTTCCTAGAGCTAGCCGCCCGGCCAAACTGAGCAATCGGGGGAGAAGGGCCTTGGTCAGGGCGGCGACCAAGAACCCGATGGTCACTCTGACAGAGATCTAGAGTTCCTCTGTGGAGAGGAGAATCTTCCAGAAGGACAACCATCTCTGCGACAGTCCACCAATCAGGCCTTTATGGTAGAGTAGCCAGACGGAAGCCACTCCTCAGTAAAAGGCACATGACAGCCCACTTGGAGTTTGCCAAAAGGCACCTAAAGACTCTCAGACCATGGGAAACATTATTTTTTTCACCTCAATTTTTATTTTATTTTTAATTTCACCTATATTTAACCAGGTAGGCCAGTTGAGAACAAGTTCTCATTTACGACTGCAACCTGGCCAAGATAAAGCAAAGCAGTGCGACAAAAACAACAACAGAGTTACACATAAACAAACATACAGTCAATAACACAATAGAAAAATCTATGTACAGTGTGTGCAAATATAGAAGAGTAGGGAGGTAGGCAATAAATAGGCCATAGAGGCGAAATAATTACAAGAAACAAGATTCTCTGGTCTGATGAAACCAAGATTGAAGTCTTTGGCCTGAATGCCAAACTTCACATCTGGAAGAAACCTGGCACCATCTCTACGGTGAAGCATGGTTGTGGCAGCATCATGCTGTGAGGATGTTTTTCAGCGGCAGGGACTGGGAGACTAGTCAGGATCGAGGAAAAGATGAACGGAGCAAAGTACAGAGATCCTTGATGAAAATCTGCTCCAGAGCACTCAGGACCTCAGACTGGGGCAAAGGTTCACCTTCTAACAGGACAATGACCCTAAGCACACAGCCAAGACAACACAGGAGTGACTTCGGGACAAGTCTCAATGTCCTTGAGTGGCCCAGTCAGAGCCTGGACTTGAACCTGATCGAACATCTCTGGAGAGACCTGAAAATAGCTGTGCAGCAACACTCCCCATCCAACCTGACAGAGCTTGAGAGGGTCTGCAGAGAAGATTGGGAGAAACTCCCCAAATACAGGTGTGCAAAGCTTGTAGCGACATACCCAAGAAGACTCAAGGCTGTAATCGCTGCCAAAATACTGATTAAACACTGATGTAAATGTCATATTTCCGTTTATTTTATTTTATACATTGACAAACATTTCTAAAAACCTGTTAGATTGATGAGAAAAAAAATACAATTTAATAATCCATTTTAGAATAAGACTGTAATATCAAATCAAATTGTATTTGTCACATACACATGGTTAGCAGATGTTAATGCGAGTGTAGCGAAATGCTTGTGCTTCTAGTTCCGACCATGCATTAATATCTAACAAGTAATCTAACCTAACAATTTCACAACAACTACCTTATACACACACAAAGGAATGTAAATATATGAATGAGCGATGGCCGAACGGCATAGGCAAGATGCAGTAGATGGTATAGAGTACAGTATATACATATGAGATGAGTAATGTAGGGTATGTAATCATTATATAAAGTGGCATTGTTTAAAGTGGCTAGTGATACATTTATTACATCCATTTTTTCATTATTAAAGTGGCTAGAGATGAGTCAGTATGTTGGCAGCAGCCACTCAATGTTAGTGATGGCTGTTTAACAGTCTGATGGCCTTGAGATAGAAGCTGTTTTTCAGTCTCTCGGTCCCCGCTTTGATGCACCTGTACTGACCTCGCCTTCTGGATGATAGTGGGGTGAACAGGCAGTGGCTCGGGTGGTTGTTGTCCTTGATGATCTTTTTGGCCTTCCTGTGACATGGCCTTCTTGTGACATCGGGTGGTGTAGGTGTCCTGGAGGGCAGGTAGTTTGCCCCCGGTGATGCGTTGTGCAGACCTCACCACCCTCTGGAGAGCCTTACGGTTGTGGGCGGAGCAGGTACCGTACCAGGCGGTGATACAGCCCGACAGGATGCTCTCGATTGTGCATCTGTAAACGTTTGAGTGTTTTTGGTGACAAGCTGAATTTCTTCAGCATCCTGAGGTTGAAGAGGAGCTGCTGCGCCTTCTTCACCACGCTGTCTGTGTGGGTGGACCATTTCAGTTTGTCCGTGATGTGTACGCCGAGGAACTTAAAAAACTTTCCACCTTCTCCACTACTGTCCCGTCGATGTGGATAGGGGGCTGCTCCCTCTGCTGTTTCCTGAAGTCCACTATCATCTCCTTTGTTTTGTTGACATTGAGTGTGAGGTTATTTTCCTGACACCACACTCCGAGGGCCCTCACCTCCTCCCTGTAGGCCGTCTCGTCGTTGTTGGTAATCAAGCCTACCACTGTAGTGTTGTCTGCAAACTTGATGATTGAGTTGGAGGTGTGCTTGGCCACGCAGTCGTGGGTGAACAGGGAGTACAGAAGAGGGCTGAGAACGCACCCTTGTGGGGACCCAGTGTTGAGGATCAGCGGGGTGGAGATGTTGTTACCTACCCTCACCACCTGGGGGGCGGCCCGTCAGGAAGTCCAGGACCCAGCTGCACAGGGTGGGGTCGAGACCCAGGGTCTCAAGCTTAATGATGAGTTTGGAGGGTACTATGGTGTTAAATGCTGAGCTGTAGTCGATGAACAGCATTCTTGCATAGGTATTCCTCTTGTCCAAATGGGTTAGGGCAGTGTGCAGTGTATTGCGATTGCATCGTCTGTGGACCTATTGGGGCGGTAAGCAAATTGGAGTGGGTCTAGGGTGTCAGGTAGGCTGGAGGTGATATGGTCTTTGACTAGTCTCTCAAAGCACATCATGATGACGGAAGTGAGTGCTACGGGGCGTTATTCATTTAGCTCAGTTACCTTAGCTTTCTTGGGAACAGGAACAATGGTGGCCCTCTTGAAGCATGTGGGAACAGCAGACTGGGATAAGGATTGATTGAATATAAACACACCAGCCAGCTGGTCTGCGCATGCTCTGAGGACGCGGCTGGGGATGCCGTCTGGGCCGGCAGCCTTGCGAGGGTTAACACGTTTAAATGTTTTACTCACGTTGGCTGCAGTGAAGGAGAGCCCGCAGGTTTTGGTAGCGGGCCGTGTCAGTGGCACTGTATTGTCCTCAAAGCGAGCAAAGAAGTTGTTTAGTTTGTCTGGGAGCAAGACATCGTGGTCCGCGACAGGGCTGGTTTTCCTTTTGTAGTCCGTGATTGACTGTAGACCCTGCCACATACCTCTCGTGTCTGAGCCGTTGAATTGCGACTCTACTTTGTCTCTATACTGACGCTTAGCTTGTTTGATTGCCATGCGGAGGGAATAGCTACACTGTTTGTATTCGGTCATGTTTCCGGTCACCTTGCCCTGATTTAAAAGCAGTGGTTCGCGCTTTCAGTTTTGCGCGAATGCTGCCATCAATCCACGGTTTCTGGTTGGGGAATGTTTTTTAATAGACGCTGTGGGTACAACATCACCGATGCACTTGCTAATAAACTCGCTCACCGAATCAGCGTATTCATCAATGTTATTGTCCGACGCTATGCGGAACATATCCCAGTCCACGTGATCGAAGCAATCTTGAAGCGTGGAATCCGATTGGTCGGACCAGCGTTGAACAGACCTGAGCACGGGTGCATCCTGTTTTAGTTTCTGTCTATAGGCTGGGAGCAACAAAATGGAGTCGTGGTCAGATTCTCTGAAAGGAGGGCGGGGGAGGTCTTTATATGCATCGCGGAAGTTAGAATAACAATGATCCAGAGTTTTTCCAGCCCGGGTCGCGCATTCGATATGCTGAGAAAATTTAGTGAGCCTTGTTTTCAGATTAGCCTTGTTAAAATCCCCAGCTACAATAAATGCAGCCTCAGGTTATGTGGTTTCCAGATTACATAGAGTCAAATGAAGTTCTTTCAGGGCCGTCGATGTGTCTGCTTGGGGGGGGGATATACACAACTGTGATTATGATCGAAGAGAATTCTCTTGGTAGATAGTGCGGTCGGCATTTGATTGTAAGGAATTCTAGGTCAGGTGAACAAAAGGATTTCGTCTACCTTGTTGTCTACCGGATTTCGTCTACCTTGTTGTCAAGAGACTGGACATTGGCGAGTAGTATGCTCGGGAGCTGGACCAAACCGAGGATCCGCTTCGGGAAAGTCGTATTCCTGGTCGTAATGTTGGTGAGTTGACGTTGCTCTTATATCCAATAGTTCCTCCCGACTGTATGTAATAAAACCTAAGATTTCCTGGGGTAACAATGTAAGAAATAACACATAAAAAAACCAAAATACTGCATAGTTTCCAAGGAACGCAAAGCGAGGCGGCCATCTCTGCCGGAAGATTAGTGTGACAAAAGTGGTTGCCAGTGGTTGCCAGGTAAAGCTTACTATCTGGGTCTGGAATCCAAAGGTAAGGGGACATCTTGACTCTGCTATACTCTAACTCAGGGATGGGCAACTGGCGGCCCTCTGTCTATCCCCCCCACCCCCCCACTGCAGCCCCTTATGATAAATTAAGCTTTTTTTGTGGCCCACACCCCCATCAGTGTTGCCCATCCCTGCTTTAACTGATCTATCTAGTTGTCTCTAACCCCAGCCCAGCATCGCCCATAATCTCATTTTTGACATAAACGGGTTCTGCCGTCGGTGGCTGCAGGGTTTCCATGACGCTCAGTTGTCATGGCAGTGGCACAGGCCGATGCCCCCATGATAAAAATTGCTCTGTGTTCCTTTGAGTTTGTATGTAATGAGAACTATTTGCTGTTAGCTGCTCTGAGGGGAGAACTGTAAAAAACACAGTAAGTCAAGGATGAACTGAAACGGACCCCTCCCCCTCTACCTTCTCTGTTAAGGAGGTAGGAGTGCATATCAATATTCTACAGAGGCTTTTTCTCCTCGTTTCCTCTCCTTCATCAACATTCTACATTTATGTTCTTGAGAGTTTTTAACACTGAGGTGCTTCTGAGACAAAGTTGTCCTTTTTTAGGCCTGAGTGTACAAAACATTAGGAACACCTTCTTAATATTGAGTTACACCCCCCACCCCTTTTGCCCTCAGAACAGCCTCAATTCGTTGGGGCATGGACTCGACAAGGTGTAGAAAAAACGTTCCACAGAGATGCTGGCCAATGCTGACTCCAATGCTTCCCACAGTTGTGTCAAGTTGTGTCTTTTGGGTGGTGGACCATTCTTGATACACACTGGAAACGGTTGAGCGTGAATGCCCAGCAACGTTGCAGTTCTTGACACAAACCCTTGTGCATGGCACCTACTACCATACCCCATTCAAAGGCACTTAAATCTTTTGTCTTCCCCATTCATCCTCTGAATGGCACACATACACAATCCATGTCTCAATTGTATCAAGGCTTAAAAATCCTTCTTTAACCTGTCTCCTCTCCTTCATCTTAACTGATTGAAGTGGATCTCGCTCTCTCTCGACAGGGGGATTTCCTCTGCCTGAGCTTAGTCTCACTTCTCACCTGCGTTTTGCATAGAACACCAGACCTCATGCTGAAAATAACAAGAAAGAAATACTGTGCAGTTTGTTCTCAAACATCAGTGGGTTTCACACCTGCAGTTGTCAGTTTGTTGTCAGTCTCCTTTGTTAAAATTAAATGAAACTCCCACACACTGTGCTGCAAGTTTTAGTTTTCACTCATTTTGTTCTACTTTGTTATAATTACTTTCAGGATTATGCTTTTGCTTAGCATCGTCTCTGTTTCAGTTATTTTGTGAACTTTCTTAATAACATTTTCCCCATCAATATTTTTGGAGATCAGACCAAGCGGCATCTTATCACTCTTGTGTTTGTTGTCGCCCCCTCCAGGTGAAGCTGACTAAGTACATCTGTAAGCAGCTGCAGTGTAAGGAGAGAGTGCCTGAGAGACAGAGGACCCAGGCTCTGGCCAGCTACCCTCGACTCGGAGACTGGCTCTGCACCATCAACCTCAGACCTGAACTCATACAGGTACTATTTAGTCACACTGTGTATGTGGTTGTGCATCTTGGTTGTTCCAAGATGGTGTAGCAGTCGGACGTGTGTTTTGTCTTGTCCCATCCTGTCCCATGTAAATATAATTTTCCTAGTTTTTTCCCCCGTATATATTTCGTATATATTTTCTTCTCACTTTCCATCTATGGCCTGAATATACTCTCCTGCAAACCGCCTCACCCAATGTGGTACGGATCTGCTATTTTTATACTTTAGAACCGGAACCCCCATCAGGAGCTAGCCTGCTAACTAGCTACTAGCTAGTAGTCAGTTAGCCACTGCATGCGGTCTTCACCGTTAACTCGGACACCAGCCAGCCTCAGCTCGGTCAATACCTGCCAGTCTGCACAGCACGATATCAACCCAGAACATATCGGACAGCTTTTTCTCTACCACATCTCCGGATTCCTACTGCAAGCTCTGAACCTTTACACCGGATCATCGCAGCTAGCTAGCTGCAATCCGAGTGGCTACTCCTGGCTAACGTCTATGTCCCAAAGCAAGCACCAGTTAGCCTTGAGCTAGCCTCGAGCTAGACCCATCTCCCGTTTAGCCGAAGAGGTCCACCAGCTAATTCTTGGGCTACAATACCTCTTTTGCCAATTGGCATGGACCCTTTACTGCCAACATGGAGCCCCGCCGATCCATCACGACTGGTCTGCCGGCATAATCATCCGAGGTGGTTTCAACAGGCTCTAACGATGTGACGTTGCTGAAGGCCCATCTGCTTGCCCCGGCCCGCTAGCTGTCTGAATCGCTGTGTCACAAGCTTGCCTAGCGTAGTATCGACTACTGAATCGGCTCCCTGACTCACCTATTGCTACTCATTGGACCCTATGATCACTCGGCTACACATGCCTCTCAATAATGTCAATATGCCTTGTCTATTGCTGTTTTGGTTAGTGATTATTATATTATTTCACTGTAGAGCCCCCAGCCCTGCCCAATATGCCTTAGGCTGTGGAGGTCAACTCCCTCTTGTAGGCGTCAATTGGGTTTACCTTGGTCTACAATCATGAGAGTTGGGTTTACCTTGGTCTACAATCATGAGAGTTGTGCCGCTCGCATTCCCCTTTTGTCCCCCCCCCACACACACATGCAGTGACATCACCTGGCTTAACTGGTGCCTCTAGAGACAACCTCTCTCACAAACCTCTCTCACAAAATGCCTAGGTTTACCTCCACTGTACTCACATCCTACCATACCCTTGTCTGTACATTATGCCTTGAATCTATTCTTCCACGCCCAGAAATCTGCTCCTTTTACTCTCTTTTCCGAACGCACTAGACGACCTGTTCTTATAGGCTTTAGCCGTACCCTTATCCTACTCCTCCTCTGTTCCTCTGGTGATGTAGAGGTTAACCCAGGCCTTGCAGCCCCCAGCACTGCTCCCGTTCTCCAGGCGCTCTCATTTGTTGACTTCTGTAACCGTAAAAGCCTTGGTTTCATGCATGTTAACATCAGAAGCCTCCTCCCTAAGTTTGTTTTATTCACTGCTTTAGCACACTCCGCCAACCCTGATGTCCTAGCCATGTCTGAATCCTGGCTGAATCCCCAAAACATTTTCCGACAAGATAGAACTGCCAACGGGGGAAGAGTTGCAATCTACTGCAGAGATAGCCTGCAGAGTTCTGTCATACTATCCAGGTCTGTGCCCAAACAATTCGAGCTTCTACTTTTAAAAATCCACCTTTCCAGAAACAAGTCTCTCAACGTTGCCACTTGTTATAGACCCTCTCAGCCCCCAGCTGTGCCCTGGACACCATATGTGAATTGATTGCCCGCATCTATCTTCAGAGTTCGTACTGTTAAGTGACCGAAACTGGAATATGCTTAACACCCCGGACGTCCTACAATCTAAGCTAGATGCCCTCAATCTCACACAAATTATCAAGGAACCTACCAGGTACAACCCTAAATCCGTAACCATGGGCACCCTCTTAGATATCATCCTGACCAACTTGCCCTCTAAATACACCTCTGTCTTCAACCAGGATCTCAGCGATCACTGCCTCATTGCCTGTGTCCGTAATGGGTCTGTGGTCAAACGACCACCCCTCATCACTGTCAAATGTTCACTTAAAACACTTCAGCGAGCAGGCCTTTCTAATCGACCTGGCCCGGGTATCCTGGAAAGATATTGACCTCATCCCGTCAGTAGAGGATGCCTGGTTGCTCTTTAAAAGTGCTTTCCTCACCATCTTAAATAAGCATGCCCCTTTCAAAAATGTAGAACTAAGAACAGATATAGCCCTTGGTTCACCCCAGACTTGACTGCCCTTGACCAGCACAAAAACATTCCGTGGCATTCTGCATTAGCATCGAAGAGCCCCCGCGATATGCAACTTTTCAGGGAAGTCAGGAACCAATATATTCAGTCAGTTAGGAAAGCTAAGGCTAGCTTTTTCAAACAGAAATTTGCATCCTGTAGCACTAATTCCAAAACGTTTTGGGACACTATAAAGTCCATGGAGAATAAGAGCACCTCCTCCAAGCTGAATATTGCACTGAGGATAGGAAACACTGTCACCACCGATAAATCTACAACAATCGATCATTTCAATAAGCATTTTTCTACGGCTGGCCATGCTTTCCACCTGGCTACCCCTACCCTGGCCAACAGCTCTGCACCTCCTGTAGCAACTTGCCCAAGCCCCCCCCCCCCCCTGCTTCTCCTTCACCCAAATCCAGACAGCTGATGTTCTGAAAGAGATGCAAAATCTGGATCCCTACAAATCAGCTGGGCTAGACAATCTGGACCTTCTCATTCTAAAATTATCTGCCGAAATTGTTGCAAACATCTCTCCTTCCGTGGCCTCCAACTGCTTTTAAATGCTAGTAAAACTAAATGCATGCTCTTCAACCGATTGCTGCCCGCACCCTTCCACCTGCCCGATTAGCATCACTACTCTGGACAGTTCTGACTTAGAATATGTGGACAACTACAAATACTTAGGTGTCTGGTTAGACTGTAAACTCTCCTTCCAGACTCATATTAAGCATCTCCAATCCAAAATTAAATCTAGAATCGGCTTCCTATTTCGCAACAAATCTCCTTCACTCATGCTCATCCAATTTGTAAGTCGCTCTGGATAAGAGCGTCTGCTAAATGACTTAAATGTAAATGTAAATGTAATGCTGCCAAACATACCCTCTTAAAACTGACTATCCTACCGATCCTTGACTTCGGCAATGTCATTTACCAAATAGCCTCCAACACTCTACTCAGTAAACTGGATGTAGTCTATCACAGTGCCATCCGTTTTGTCACCAAAGCCCAATATACTACCCACCACTGCGACCTGTATGCTCTCGTTGACTGGCCCTCGCTACATATTCATTGCCAAACCCACTGGCTCCAGGTCATCTATAAGTCTTTGCTAGGTAAAGGCTCGCCTTTTCTCAGCTCATTGGTCACCATAGCAACACCCTCCCGTAGCACGCGCTCCAGCAGGTATATTTCACTGGTCATCCCCAAAGCCAACACTTCCTTTGGCCGCCTTTCCTTCCAGTTCTCTGCTGCCAATAACTGGAACGAATTGCAAAAATCACTGAAGCTTTAGACTTATATCTCCCTCTCTAACTTTAAGCGTCAGCTGTCAGAGCAGCTTACCGATCACTGTACCTGTACACAGCCAATCTGTAAATAGCACACCCAACTACCTCATCCCCATATTGTTATTTATCTTCTTGCTCTTTTGCTCCTCAGTATCTCTACTTGCAAATCATCTGCACATCTATCACTCCAGTGTTTATGCTAAATTGTAATTATTTCGCCTCTAAGGCCTATTTATTGCCTTTCCTTCCTAATCTTCTACATTTACACACACTGTACATTGATTTTTCTATTGTGTTGTTGACTGTATGTTTGTTTATGTGTAACTCTGTGTTGTTGTTTTTGTCGCACTGCTTTGCTTTATCTTGGCCAGGTCGCAGTTGTAAATGAGAACTTGTTCTCAACTGGCCTACCTGGTTAAATAAAGGTGAAATAAAAATAAAATAAATACATGTTTGTGTGTGTGTGTGAATAAAGGGAAAGCAAGAGTCTATGTAATGGTATCCCTGTACAGTCCCCTCTGAAAGGTTAAAGTACCCAGGTTAGTTTGGTTAGTTTGCATTTGACTTAGAGAGGGCGATCATCTTGGACTCCTCAGATTCCATGTACTCTGGACCAGGTCCCTTAGCTGATCGTGACATGGCATAACAGTTGGCTATTCAAGAGAAGACATTCCTGCGTATTGCTTACTATAATTTCAGGACAGATGATGTTTCCCATCAATATCCACTGAAAATGTCCACAATTGGAGCAGCTTGTGAGCCATTTAACTTTTAACATGGTTAAAGAACATGGTTAACTATTCCAATGCAGAACTTGGTTAACTCCTCCAATGCAGAACATGGTTAACTCCTCCAATGCAGAACATGGTTAACTCCTCCAATGCAGAACTTGGTTAACTCTTCCAATGCAGAACCTGGTTAACTCCTCCAATGCAGAACCTGGTTAACTCTTCCAATGCAGAACCTGGTTAACTCTTCCAATGCAGAACCTGGTTAACTTTTCCAATGCAGAACCTGGTTAACTCCTCCAATGCAGAACCTGGTTAACTCTTCCAATGCAGAACCTGGTTAACTCCTCCAATGCAGAACATGGTTAACTCCTCCAATGCAGAACTTGGTTAACTCTTCCAATGCAGAACCTGGTTAACTCCTCCAATGCAGAACATGGTTAACTCCTCCAATGCAGAACTTGGTTAACTCTTCCAATGCAGAACCTGGTTAACTCCTCCAATGCAGAACATGGTTAACTCCTCCAATGCAGAACTTGGTTAACTCTTCCAATGCAGAACCTGGTTAACTCCTCCAATGCAGAACCTGGTTAACTCTTCCAATGCAGAACCTGGTTAACTCCTCCAATGCAGAACTTGGTTAACTCTTCCAATGCAGAACCTGGTTAACTCCTCCAATGCAGAACATGGTTAACTCCTCCAATGCAGAACTTGGTTAACTCTTCCAATGCAGAACCTGGTTAACTCATCCAATGCAATTTAAACATCCTAAGTGAACCAGCAGTACCGTCTCCCTTTATCTGTGTCAGATTGAATTTGGGTCTTTGTTTCTTTTGGACAGTAACATGCTTATGATAGGTCATATTTCATAGCAGTGAAGGCCTTTGCTGGAAGCTGAAAGCAGGCTTTTGTAGTTCCGCTCTGTCTCCACCCTTCCAGTTGGCAGTAGCAGCTTCACGGGGAGAGTTTCTGTCAGTATTTTGTCAGGACTAGTACATACACAAAAACATTTAATCTGGTGTTTTTATAGAGACAGTTTGCTCTGCCAATGGAAAATGAGCGATCACTTTTTACCATAAATGTATTCTCTCACAGACCTGCATTTAGGACTGTTGTTGTACGCTTTGGGTTCTGAGACCTACCCACCCCCAAACCCTATTGGTCTGTAGTCAACTCTTGACGTGATCCTCTCCATTCCATGTCCCAGCTCGTGTCCTTGGCCTCCAGCCATACCCCCCTCACTATACCCCGGCCTATGTTTAGGTGTTATGTGTTTTTACTTTGTACCAAAATGGCAGAATATATATGTACGTATACTGCACACCCAGCAGGTTTGTGCAGATGATGCTATTCAGGAGTTGGACACTGTCAAAAACAGAATAGGAGGATACTATTTTGTTATATACAGTATGTGTCCTGGCCCACTAGTCTATGTCTATCACGGACCAGTCTAAGCTGCTCCTATCTACCAAGCCCTCTTTGCAAACACAGCCCAGTGGGCAAAAACTAATTGAATCAACATTGTTTCCACGTAATTTCAACAAGACATTGAATGTGATGACGTTGGGAATTTCATATTTTTTCCACCAAATATTTAACATAAATTCAATAACGTGCCATTTTTTGTTGATTTGGTATTTTATTAGGATCCCCATTAGCTGTTGCAAAAGCAGTAGCTACTCTTCCTGGGGTCCACACGAAACACAATACAGAATGACATAATACAGAACATCAACAGACAAGAACAGCTCAAAGACAGAACTACATAAAAACGTAGCCTATATATCAATGCATACACACAAACTATATAGGTCAAATGGGGGAGAGGTGTTGTGCCGCGAGCTGTTGCTTTATCTGTTTTTTGAAACCAGGTTTGCTGTTTATTTGAGCAATATGAGATGGAAGGAAGTAATTAGGGCTCTATATAATACTGTATACTTTCTTGAATTTGTTCTGGATTTGGGGACTGTGAAAAGACCCCTGGTGGCATGTCTGGTGGGATAAGTGTGTGTTTCAGAGCTGTGTGTAAGTTGACTATGCAAACAATTTGGGATTTTCAACACATTAATGTTTCTTATAAAAATAAGAAGTGATGATGTCAGTCTCTCCTCAACTCTTAGACAAGAGAGACTGGCATGCATAGTATTTATATCAGCCCTCTGATTACAATTAAGAGCAAAATGTGCCGCTCTGTTCTGGTCCAGCTGCAGCTTAACTAGGTCTTTCCTTGCAGCACTGGACCACATGACTGGACAACAATAGAGATTAGACAAAGCTAGAGCCTGAAGAACTTGCTTTTTGGAGTGTGGTGTCAAAAAAGCAGAGTATCTCTTTATTACGGCCAGACCTCTCTCCATCTTTACAACCATTGAATCTATATGTTTTGACCATGACAGTTTACAATCTAAGGTAACACCAAGTAATTTAGTCTCCTCAACTTGTCCAACAGCCACACCATTCATTACCAGATTCAGCTGAGGTCTATAACTTAAGGAATGATTTGTACCAAATACATTGCTCTTAGTTTTAAAGATGTTCAGGACCAGTTTATTACTTGCCACACATTCCAAAACAGTCTGCAACTCTTTGTTAAGGGTTTCAGTGACTTCATTAGCTGTGGTTGCTGATGTGTATATGGTTGAATCATACATGGACACACATGCTTTGTTTAATGCCTGTGGCAGGTCATTGGTAAAAATAGAAAAGAGTAGAGGGCCTTTCTTCCATCATTCTTTATATCAGTGATCTTGGCTCCATAATACATTTTCTTCTTCTTTTTGTTGAGTTTAGTCACATAATTTCTCAATTTGCAGTATGTAAGCCAGTCAGATGTGCAGCCAAGAACAGTGTAGCCACTTCTTTTCCCCCATCTCTTTCAACCTTACAGTTTTTCAATTCCTCATCAATCCATGGAGCCTTAACAGTTCTAACAGTCAGTTAGGTGCATGTTTATCAATAATTGGAAGAAGCAATTTCATAATTTCATCAAGTGCACGTCTGGATGCTCCTCATTAATCACATCAGACCAACAAATATTTTTAACATCATCCACATAAGAGTCACAGCAAAATCTTTTGTATGATCTCTTATACACTATTTTAGTCCCAGCTGTTGGAACTTCGGCTTTCCTGGATATAGCCACTATATTGTGATCACTTCATCCAATGGGTACGGATACAGCTTTAGAACAAAGTTCAACAGCATTAGTAAAAATGTGATCGATACATGTGGATGATCTTGTTCCTATAGTGTTTGTAAACACTCTGGTTGGTTGATTAATAACCTGAACCAGATTACAGGCACTGGTTACTGTAAGAAGCTTCCTCTTGAGCGGACAGCTTGATGAAAACCAGTCAATATTCAGGTCCCCAAGAAAGTAGACCTCTTTGTTTACATCGCATACACTAGCAAGCATTTCACACATATTATTTAGACACTGTTAGCAATTGGTGGCCTATAGCAACACCCCAAAAGAAAATGCTTTAGATGTGCCAAGTGAACCTGCAACCACAACACTTCAATAACACTAATATAAGATCTTCACTAAGCATTACAAGGATTTGGCTCTGAATATATACATCAACACCTCCCCCATAAGCATTTATGTCTCTTCTATATATGTTATATCCTTGTATTGCTACTGCTGTATCATCAAATGAATTACATTTGAAGTTGGAAGTTTACATACACCTTAGCCAAATACATTTAAACTCAGTGTTTCACTATTACTGACATTTAATCCTAGTAATAATGACCTGTCTTAGGTCAGTTAGGATCACCACTTTATTTTAAGAATGTGAAATGTCAGAATAATAGTAGAGAAAATGATTTATTTCAGCTTTTATTTCTTTCATCACATTCCCAGTGGGTCAGAAGTTTACATACACTCAATTAGTATTTGGTAGCATTTCCTTAAAATTGTTTAACTTGGGTCAAACATTTTGGGGAGCCTTCCACAAGCTTCCCACAATAAGTTGGGTGAATTTTGGCCCATACTTCCTGACAGAGCTGATGTAACTGAGTCAGGTTTGTAGGCCTCCTTGCTTGCACACGCTTTTTCAGTTCTGCACACACATTTTCTATAGGATTGAGGTCAGGGCTTTGTGATGGCCACTCCAATACCTTGACTTTGTTGTACTTAAGCAATTTGGCCAGAACTTTGGAAGTATTCTTGGGGTCATTGTCCATTTGGAAGACCCATTTGCGACCAAGCTTTAACTTCCTGAATGACGTCTTGAGATGTTGCTTCAATATATCCACATCATTTTCCTACCTCATGATGCCATCTATTTTGTGAAGTGCACTAGTCCCTCATGCAGCAAAGCTGCCCCACAACATGATGCTGCGACCCCTGTGCTTCATGGTTGGGATGGTGTTCTTCGGCTTGCAAGCATCCCCTTTTCCCTCCAAACATAACAATGGTCATTATGGCCAAACAGTTCTATTTTTGTTTCATCAGACCAGAGGACATTTCTCCAAAAAGTACGATCTTTGTCCCCATGTGCAGTTGCAAACCGTAGTCTGGCTTTTTTTAATGGCGGTTTTGGAGCAGTGGCTTCTTCCTTGCTGAGCGGCCATTCAGGTTATGTCGATATAGGACTCGTTTTACTGTGAATATAGATACTTTTGTACCTGTTTCCTCCAGCATCTTCACAAGATCCTTTGCTGTTGTTCTGGGATTCATTTGCACTTTTCTCACCAAAGTACATTCATCTCTAGGAGACAGAACACGTCTCCTTCCTGTGCGGTATGACGGCTGCGTGGTCCCATGGTGTTTATACTTGCGTACTAATGTTTGTACAGATGAACGTGGTACCTTCAGGCGTTGGAAATTGCTCCCAAGGATGAACCAGACTTGTGGAGGTCTACAATTATTTTTCTGAGGTCTTGGCTGATTTCTTTTGATTTTCCCATGATGTCAAGCAAAGAGGCACTGAGTTCGAAGGTAGGCCTTGAAATACATCCACAGATACACCTCCAATTGACTCAAATGATGTCAATTAGCCTATCAGAAGCTTCTAAAGCCATGACATAATTTTCTGGAATTTTCCAAGCTGTTTAAAGGTACAGTCAACTTAGTGTATGTAAACTTCTGACCCACTGGAATTGTGATACAGTGAATTATAAGTGAAATAATCTGTCTGTAAACAATTGTTGGAAAAATTACTTGTGTCATGCACAAAGTAGATGTCCTAACCGACTTACCAAAACTATAGTTTGCTAACAAGAAATTTGTGGAGTGGTTGAAAAACAAACAAGTTTTAATGGCTCCAACCTAAGTGAATGTAAACTTCCGACTTCAACTGTATCTAAGTGAGTCTCAGAAATGGCTAATTTATGAATGTTTTCTGATGTTAGCAAGTTATTGATTTCATGAACCTTATTTCTAAGGCTACATATATAAATATGGGCTATTTTCAGCCCTTTCATGGGTAGCTTATCAGAGATAGACATAATATTGAAAAGAGCAAACAAAGCAAGAGAAAAATATATACATTCAGCAGTCCATTAATCAATTGGTGTGTGCTGCGGGTTTGAAGCTACGAACCCATAGGCTTGGCTCTCTCATCCCTTCCAGGCTTCTGGGATGGAGGGTGGACAATGAGCCTGTCATAGCGGATGTAAGCAATGTCCCCATGCGCTCTGGCAGCTTTCATGGCTGGGATCAGTTCTTCCTCTTCTGGCGCACAGCTTCAGGATAGTCCTCGTTGAGGAAGATATAGGTTCCTCTCAAGTTCTTGGCTCTTTCCAGAACAGCTACTTTGTCTTTGAACCTCAGGAACTTGTTCACTATTGGCCTGGGCCTATCACTTAGGCAGGTGGAGGGTTTTCCAGTCCTGTGGGCGCTCTCCACCTCAATCTTCCTATGGTCGATCTTCAATTTTTCAGAGATCAGTTCCCTCACTTTGTCCTAAGACTCTGTCCAGGTCTCATGTGGAGATTCTGCAATTCCGTCCACAACCATGTTGTTCCACCTTGATTGTCCCTCTGATTTATATATCATTGTTATCATGGATTCACACACAGAACTAATGTCCTCTCTCAATGACTTACAGATTGCTGTCATCTTGCCGTTCTCCTGTTTCAACTCGTTGAGCTGACCCTGGGAGAACTGCAAACTGTTCTTCAGGTCCTGGACCTCTCTGGTCAGGTCTTCCATTCTTTTATTAGTAGAATCCACAAGCATTTGGACAAAATACTTGAAGCTATTTTCTTGTTGTTGTAACAACTGCTTGTAGGTCTCTTTTTGTTCATTGGAAAGATCCTTCACGTGTGATAGACACCACTGTCCTCAACGGTACTCCCGCTGGCTTTGGTCTTTGTCATGGTAGCTAGCAATGTAGGTTACACTGTTAATCCTCACAGTTCCAGACAGGGCAGGTCACGGGGAAGATTGAAAACAACAAACAGCAGGGATCTAGGCAGCCACAAACCCGGGACAATCCGCGGTCCCAGCCACTAACCGCGTCGTGGGCTGCTTTCAAGAAAACCCTACTAGCTTGATATGCAGCTAGCTAGCAGCTAGGCTAGCTGTGATGCCAAATAGCTCCTCTGTCAGAGTCTAGGTGATGTGGGTAAGGCGGAGTCAGGCGCAGGACACAGAGATGAGTAATAATAGTAACTTTACTCAAAGATAATCTTCCAACAAGGAGAACGAAAATCCAGAATCACAATAAACGAGACAACTGACAACAATAAACACAAACAAAACCATGATGGCTCCAGAGGGTTAAATAGGGAAATAATTAAAACATAATGGGAACCAGGTGTGTACAATACAGACAAAACAAATGGAAAAAGAAAGAAAGCCGGTGACGTCGACCGCCGAACGCCGCCCGAACAAGGAGAGGCACCAACTTTGGCGGAAGTCGTGACATCCTCAGACCTGTCCTTGGTCGGCAGGATCACTGAAAAGAAACAAGCAGTCCCAGCAACTGATGCCAACTGCGTCGCGGGATCCAAACTAAGAAGCTAGCTACCAAGAACTTTCCAATACACTTTCAAACAACAAACTTTCCAAACAAACAAAACCAAGCTCTTCTTTGTTCCGCATTCAACAGGAAGTGACGTGAAGTTTCACGTTGAATTCACGTTAGTTGACAACTCAACCAAATGTAAATGAACACTAGACGTTGAAATTGTCTGGGCCCAGTGGGAGGCCATTTAAATGTGTAAGATCAGCCAAGAGGGGGAGAAGGAGGAGTGGTATGTGTGTATGAGAGATTCTGAGAAAATTAGGGAGGGAGAGCAAGAGATAGACTAATTATGTAAATCTACAAATTATGACTGCAAGATGAGAGATTCTGCAGTGGCTTAGAGAGGCTAAGATTAAGGCTAGAGATAAACTCAGCAAAAAAAGAAATGTCCCTTTTTCAGGACCCTGTCTTTCAAAGCTAATTCGTAAAACTCCAAATAACTTCACAGATCTTGTGTGTAAAGGGTTTAAGCACTGTTTCCCATGCTTATTCAATGAACCATAAATCATTAATGAACATGCACCTGTGGAACGGTCGTTAAGACACTAACAGCTTACAGACGGTAGGCAATTAAGGTCACAGTTATGAAAACTTAGGACACTAAAGAGGCCTTTCTCTGACACTGAAAAACACCAAAAGAAAGATGCCCAGGGTCCCTGCTCATCTGCGTGAACGTGCCTTAGGCATGCTGCAAGGAGCCATGAGGACTGCAGATGTGGCCAGGGCAATAAATTGCAATGTCCATACTGTGAGACATCTAAGACAGCACTACAGGGAGACAGGACGGACAGCTGATCGTCCTCGCAGTGGCAGACCATGTGTAAAAACACCTGCACAGGATCGGTACATCCGAACATCACACCTGCGGGACAGGTACAGGATGGCAACAACAACTGCCCGAGTTACACCAGGAACGCACAATCCCTCCATCAGTGCTCAGACTGTCCGCAATAGGCTGAGAGAGGCTGGACTGAGGGCTTGTAGGCCTATTGTAAGGCAGGTCCTCATCAGACATCACCGGCAACAACGTCGCCTATGGGCACAAACCCACCGTCGCTGGACCAGACAGGACTGTCAAAAAGTGCTCTTCACTGATGAGTCACGGCTTTGTCTCACCAAGGGTGATGGTTGGATTCGCATTTATCTTCGAAGGAATGAGCGTTACACCGAGGCCTGTACTCTGGAGCAGGATCGATTTGGAGGTAGAGAGTCCTTCATGGTCTGGTGTCACAGCATCATCGGACTGAGCTTGTTGTCATTGCAGGCAATCTCAACGCTGTGCGCTACAGGAAAGACATCCTCCTCCCTCATGTGGTACCCTTCCTGCAGGCTCTTCCTGACATGATCCTCCAGCATGACAATGCCACCAGCCGTACTGCTCGTTCTGTGCGTGATTTCCTGCAAGACAGGAATGTCAGTGTTCTGCCATGGCCAGCGAAGAGCTCAGATCTCAATCCCATTGAGCACGTCTGGGACCTGTTGGATCGGATGGTAAGGGCTAGGGCCATTCCCCCCAGAAATGTCAGAGAACTTGCAGGTGCCTTGGGGGAAGAGTGGGGTAACATCTCACAGCAAGAACTGGCAAATGTGGTGCAGTCCATGAGGAGGAGATGCACTGCAGTACTTAATGCAGCTGGTGGCCACACCAGATACTGACTGTTACTTTTGATCCCCCCCCTTTGTTCAGGGACACATTATTCCATTTCTGTTAGTCACATGTCTGTGGAACTTGTTCAGGTTATGTCTCAGTTGTTGAATCTTGTTATGTTCATACAAATATTTACACATGATAAGTTTGCTGAAAATTAACACAGTTGACAGTGAGATGACATTTCCTTTTTTGCTGAGTTTAGTAAGAGACTGAAATAGTGACACAGAAAGAAAGAGTGGGTTCCGAGATAGAGATAGAAGGAAAGACATATAAGTAAATAAATAAAAAGACAGCATTAAAGACATAGAAGTAAAGACATAGAAGTAAAGACATAGAAGTAAAGACATGGAAGTAAAGACATGGAAGTAAAGACATGGAAGTAAAGACATGGAAGTAAAGACATGGAAGTAAAGACATGGAAGTAAAGACATGGAAGTAAAGACATGGAAGTAAAGACATAGAAGTAAAGAGATTAAAGGAAATAAATAAAAGGAAAGCCATAGAAGTAAAGAAGTAAAGATATAGAAGAAAAGAGATTAAAGGAAATAAATAAAAGGAAAGACAGAAGTAAAGAGATAGAAGTAAAGAAATAAAAGGAAAGGCATAGAAGGAAAGAGATAAAAGGAAAGAGATATAGAGTTAGTAGATAGGTTGTAGTGTTTTCATTGCCCCATGCCAGCTACAGTACACCCCCTATCCCCCCCCCCCCCCCCCCCGCTACGCTATTTATACACACGGTCCTGCCTCCCCACATACCACACACACGCACACGCACACACACACATGGACGTAAGCACTCTCTCACACACGCATGGACATTAGTGCTCTCACACACACAGACACGTAACACTGGACAGCGTAGGATCGCCGATACAGACTACGAGACAGGAACTTACGTGGCTGAACTTGCAGGTCCTGGATTCAACAGGTGGACTTATAGGGAAAGGCAGACAGAGATAGTAGGATCAGACCAGTGAAGAGCAGCACATGTGGTGCTGTGTCCGGGACACTGAGGTAGGCTAATGTTGCGTCTCATTGAAAATAACATTATTCTCCGCTCACAGCAAGAGAGCATGTGGATGTATGTTGTTATGCAAAGGATTGACAACATTGTTTTGTCCCCAAAAATGTGTTGAGTCCATGAATGCAAATGTGTATTCTTGCAGAACAACAATGTTTTGACTGTTCCTGTAAGTCTGCCGACCTGTTTTAATTGAATAGGTTAGAATACAAGCCATTCTCTACTTTAGCATCTGTGTGGACCATACTACCACAGCTCCTAAAATGCGATTGTCAATTCACTCCATAAAGTCTTTCCCTCCCTATGAAAGTGTCCTGGCAACAATGGCCATTCATTTAGCCAGGGCTCCTTTCCATTCGCTATATGACTCACAGTGCAGGAATGTATTCACCCATGCCTCATCACACTAAAAGTGGCACCAGTCGGCTGACAGTCTGTTGGGTACATTTGGGATCCGATGTGCTAAAAGAGCTAGCCTGGTCCCATATCTGTTTTGTTTTGGGTGATCTCGCACTCCGAGGCCAACGTGAGAAGGGTCTTTAATCAGGTCAACACCAACAAGGCCGCAGGCCCTGACGGTATTCCAGGGCGCGTTCTCAGAGCATGTGCAGAACAGCTGGCAGGCATATTCAGTCATTTTCAACCTGTCCCTGTCCCAGTCTGTAATCCCCACATGTTTTAAGATGACCACAATCATTCCTGTTCCTAAGAATTCCAAGGCTTCATGCAACAATGATTACTGCCCTGTAGCCCTCACTTCTGTAATAATGAAGTGCTTCGAGAGGCTGGTTATAGCACACATTAACTCCACCATCTCAGCCACCCTAGACCCACTCCAATTTGCATACCGCCACAACAGATCCATTGCTATCCACACTAACCTCACCCACCTAGATAAGAAAAATACCTATGTGAGAATGCTGTTCATTGACTACAGCTCAGTGATCAACACGATTATCCCCTCCAAGCTTGTCACCAAGCTTAGGACTCTGGGTCTGAACACCTCCCTCTGCAACTGGATCCTGGACTTCCTGACGGGCCGACCCCAGGTGGTGAGGGTAGGCAACATCACCTTCACCACGCTGACCCTTAACACAGGGGCCCACAGGTGGGGGGTGGGGTGTTTAGTCCCCTGCTGTACTCCCTGTTCACCCACGACTTTGTGGCCACGCTCGTCTCCAACACCATTATCAAGTTGGCTGATGACACGACGGTGGTAGGCCTAATAACCGGCGATGATGAGTCAACCTACAGGGAGGAGGTCAGTGACCTGGCAGTGTGGTCAGCAAGACCAAGAAGCTGATCGTGGACTACAGGAAACGGGGAGGGGGGGGCGAGCACGCCCCCATCCACATTGACGTGGTGGCAGTGGAGAAGGTAGACTCCTCGGTGCCAAATCCCTAAAAACTTAAAATGGTCCAAACACACATGCACAGTCGTGAAGAAGGCCTCTTCACCCTCAGGAGGTTGAAAAGTTTGGCATCAAAGTCCTAAACGATATCATAACCGCCATCAATAAAAGACAGTACTGTGCAGCCATCTTCATCGACCTGGCCAAGGCTTTCGACTCTGTCAATCAGCGCATTCTTATCGGCAGACCCAATAGCCTTGGCTTCTCAAATGACTGCCTCGCCTGGTTCACCAACTACTTCTCAGATAGAGTTCAGTGTGTCAAATCGGAGGGCATGTTGTCCGGACCTCTGGCAGTCTCTATGGGGGTGCCACAGGGTTCAATTCTCGGGACGACTCTTTTCACTGAATATATCAATGATGTCGCTCTTGTTGCTGGAGATTCTCTGATCCACCTCTACGCAGACGACACCATTCTGTATACATCTGGCCCTTCTTTGGACACTGTGTTAATAAACCTCCAAACGAGCTTCAATGCCATACAACACTCCTCCTGTGGCTTCCAACTGCTTTTAAATGCTAGTAAAACTAAATGCATGCTCTTCAACTGATTGCTGCCCGCACCCTCCCGCCTGCCCGACTAGCATCACTACTCTGGACAGTTCTGACTTAGAATATGTGGACAACTACAAATACTTAGGTGTCTGGTTAGACTGTAAACTCTCCTTCCAGACTCACATTAAGCATCTCCAATCCAAAATTAAATCTAGAATTGGCTTCCTATTTCACAACAAAGCCTCCTTCACTCATGCTGCCAAACATACCCTCGTAAAACTGACCATCCTACCGATCCTTGACTTCGGCGATGTCATTTACAAAATAGCCTCCAACAGTCTACTTAGCAAACTGGATGTAGTCTATCACAGTGCCATCCGTTTTGTCACCAAAGCCCCATATACTACCCACCACTGCAACCTGTATGTTCTCGTTGACTGGTCCTCGCTACATATTCGTTGCCAAACCCTCTGGCTCCAGGTCATCTATAAGTCTTTGCTAGGTAAAGCCCCGACTTATCTCAGCTCATTGGTTACCATAGCAACACCCTCCCGTAGCACGCGCTCCAGCAGGTTTATTTCACTGGTCATCCCCAAAGCCAACACTTCCTTTGGCCGCCTTTCCTTCCAGTTCTCTGCTGCCAATGACTGGAACGAATTGCAAAAATCACTGAAGCTTTAGACTTATATCTCCCTCTCTAACTTTAAGCGTCAGCTGTCAGAGCAGCTTACCGATCACTGTACCTGTACACAGCCAATCTGTAAATAGCACACCCAACTACCTCATCCCCATATTGTTATTTATCTTCTTGCTCTTTTGCTCCTCAGTATCTCTACTTGCAAATCATCTGCACATCTATCACTCCAGTGTTTATGCTAAATTGTAATTATTTCGCCTCTAGGGAGGAAAGGCAATAAATAGGCCTTAATCTTCTACATTTGCACACACTGTACATTGATGTTTCTATTGTGTTATTGACTGCATGTTTGTTTATGTGTAACTCTGTGTTGTTGGTTTTGTCGCACTGCTTTCCTTTATCTTGGTCAGTTCGCAGTTGTAAATGAGAACTTGTTTTCAACTGGCCTACCTGGTTAAATAAAGGTGAAATAAATAAAACATACTGACTCTACACACCTGCACACCCACTCACATGCAAACTGCTGCTACTCTGTTTATCTTATATCCTGTTGCCTAGTCACCTTACCCCTATACATATCTATCGATCCAGTATCCCTGCACATTGTAAATATGGTACTGGAACTGACTTTTTAAATATTTCCTGTATATAGTATGCTTACTTACTTACACAATAAAGTATTTCATATAGCTTATTCTTATTTCTCATGTGTTTTGTTCTAGTGATCCATTTTTGTTGATTATTGCATTGTTGGGCTTTGCGTTTTTAAGAAAAGCATTTCACTATACTTGTGAATGTGATATTAAAATTTGAAACTTGTCTTGCCAAGTCCTGGTGGTGATAATGACCATAGCAGTTAGGAAGACAGCACAAACAGATCTCAGGCTAGGCTATAAAAGATCTCAGATAATGAGCGCTCTTCTCCCAGCCCTCAGCCATTGTAAACCTTGGGAGATTTGAGAGAGAGGGAGGCTTTGTCCCCAGCTCAGCGCTGCCTGTGTTTACACAGGAAGAGGTGAGGAATGGCCCTCAGGGCAGAGCCCAGATCAGGCGTGCCTCTTTGCCACATTTGCATGACTGGACAGTTTAGGAAAATGTATGAAGAGGCAATGATAACCAGGGGGAAAGAGTTGTGTTTAGTTAGCATGGCTCCACTTTTTGTTCCAATCAACGAATATCATATTTTTTCCATTTGTTCCTGATATTTACTCATTTACTTGTATATAGCTACCTAAAACACTTGGGACTTGCTTGTGTAAAACTTCAACTAATGGGCGATGTCAGTATGTGTTAAGGATGATTTTGGTGTCAGCATGGGACCAGACTGAATCAACACATGTATGAAGAACCAGGGGTTAGTTAGTGTAATCTCAGGTCAGCTGTGGTAACAGGGAACACATAGAAGTATGTCTCCCAAGGAAGAGAGGAAAGAGGTCGGTCAGAGCAGAAAAAGTACAAAGGACCTCAACAAAACGTCTGTTTCCTGTGCCCTTGTGGAAGATACAGTTGAAGTTGGAAGTTTACATACACTTAGGTTGGAGTAATTAAAACTCGTTTTTCAACCACTCCACACATTTCTTGTTAACAAACTATAGTTTTGGCAAGTCGGTTAGAACATCTACTTTGTGCATGACACAAGTAATTTTTCCAACAATTGTTATAATTTTATAATTCACTGTATCACAATTCCAGTGGGTCAGAAGTTTACATACACTAAGTTGACTGTGCCTTTAAACAGCTAGGAAAATTCCAGAGAATTATGTCATGGCTTTAGAAGCTTCTGATAGGCTAATTGACATCATTTGAGTCAATTGGAGGTGTACCTGTGGATGTATTTCAAGGCCTACCTTCAAACTCAGTGCCTCTTTGCTTGACATCATGGGAAAATCAAAAGAAATCAGCCAAGACCTCAGAAAAACCATTGTAGACCTCCACAAGTCTGGTTCATCCTTGGGAGCAATTTCCAAACGCCTGAAGGTACCACGTTCATCTGTACAAACAATAGCACGCAATTATAAACACCATGGGACCATGCAGCCGTCATACCGCTCAGGAAGGAGATGCGTTCTGTCTCCTAGAGATGAATGTACTTTGGTGCGAAAAGTGCAAATCAATCCCAGAACAACAGCAAAGGACCTTGTGAAGATGCTGGAGGAAACAGGTACAAAAGTATCTATATCCACAGTAAAACGAGTCCTATATCGACATAACCTGAAAGGCTGCTCGGGCAAGGAAGAAGCCACTGCTCCAAAATCGCCATAAAAAAGCCAGACTACAGCTTGCAAATGTACATGGGGACAAAGATCGTACTTTTTGGAGAAATGTCCTCTGGTCTGATGAAACAAAAATAGAACTGTTTGGCCATTAAGACCATTGTTATGTTTGGAGGAAAAAGGGGGAGGCTTGCAAGCCGAAAAACACCATCCCAACCGTGAAGCACGGGAGCATCGTGTTGTGGGATTGCTTTGCTGCAGGAGGGTCTGGTGCACTTTACAAAATAGATGGCATCATGAGGAGGAAAATTATGTGGATATATTGAAGCATCATCTCAAGACATCAGTCAGGAAGTTAAAGCTTGGTCGCAAATGGCTCTTCCAAATGGACAATGACCACAAGCATACTTCCAAAGTTGTGGCAAAATGGCTTAAGGACAACAAAGTCAAGGTATTGGAGTGGCCATCACAAAGCTTTGACCTCAATCCTATAGAAAATTTGTGAGCAGAACTGAAAAAACGTGTGCGAGCAAGGAGGCCTACAAACCTGACTCAGTTACACCAATTTAAAGGCAATGCTACCAAATACTAATTGAGTGTATGTAAACTTCTGATCCACTGGGAATGTGATGAAAGAAATAAAAGCTGAAATAAATCATTCTCTCTACTATTATTCTGACATTTCACATTCTTAAAATAAAGTGGTGATCCTAACTGACCTAAGACAGGGAATTTTTACTCTGATTAAATGTCAGGAATTGTGAAAATCTGAGTTTAAATGTATTTGGCTAAGGTGTATGTAAACTTCCGACTTCAACTGTATATCCCCTACCTACCCCCCCTCTCTCTCTCTTTCTCTCTCTCTCTCTTCCATAATTCTTTCTCACTATCCCTGGTTCTCTGGTCTTAAGGCCAGCCTTAGTCTTATCTGGAGCGTCCAGGATGATGGCCTGTTGAAAAATGCTAGTGTTCATAGGAAGTGGAGGCAGTCTTCTGAGATTGGGTGGCAAAGCCCTGATTAGTTATGGTTCTCTCCTTGTCTTCATGGTCCTGTCTGGAGGAAGGACTTCCTGAGCCATCCGAGACTGAGTGAGATATATGAATCAACCCCATCACGTAGTCTCTATGGCTGTTAGACTTGAGGTCACGGGCTGCATTCTGTCTTTATTTGTTGAGATTCTCTAATACTGTTTCTAGCAGTCTCCCATTCTACTACGGCTGCTTTGTGGGGTTACTAGGGCCACTGTGTTTGGCGGCTTGCTGTTGTGTTGGACTACTCTGTAGGGCTTCCCTATTATGCCTAGCATGGAGATGTTCTGTTAGGCCCAATGCCTGATGCACCGCTTTGGCATGCCAGAAGCAGGAAGACAGACAGGCTGGCTATCTGGCAGAGCCTGCTTGGAAAGAAAAGAGAGAGACAGAGAAGGAGGGAGGGACTGAGGGAGTGAGCGAGAGAAAAAAAAACAGTGAGTGTGAGACTGCGCCCAGGAGAGGAGTTGAGATCTCAGTGTTTTTGACAGTGGTTTGGAGCACTAGGGATATCACTGGGACATTAGAGAAGAGGCTACAACACAACAGGGTCCATAAGGAGCACATGGTACGTACTATAGGAAAGCTTTTGAACAATCTACTGAAGGAAAACCTTTTGTATAGCATAGCAACATGGCTTTTTTTTTACCAGGTGTTTCCTGTTAGCCAGAGGTGTCTTGCTAGAGAGTGCTGATAGACTGTAGCTCTGTGTAGACTAAATAAGTTATTAGCTGATAATACTGTGTTAGTACACAAGACATGGGATTTAGTAGCACAGAGAAGATTACTGTTGTTGAGTCTGGCCTCTTTTAATTTGAGGATTTAAGAGGCGGTTGTTCTGTTTAGTTTGTTGACGTTAACAGGTTTTAGTATGCTCCCGTCTGTGTGTATTTGTTTGTGTTTGTGTTTGTGTGTGTGTGTGTGTGTCTGTGTGTGTGTTTGTGTGTTCATGTGTGTTCCTTGCGAAGTTTATTTTTCTTTGTTTAGTATTTAATTTCACTCCAGATACGAACTTATACATACGAACAACAACTTACAGACACACACAAACAATGACAACATCTCATCTGCCCAGACCCGCATGCTCACACCCCCATCCCTAGTGCCTGCATTACTGTTTGTCCCTTGGCCTTAAATTGTATCAATTTGTTTTTCCTCAGTTTCCCATGCTATTTCAATAATAAATAATTAGATTTTTCCGTTGTGTTAATAATGGCAGATTGATTGATTTCTACTTTTTTAGTATACATTTTTTCAAGATGAGTGATGAGAAGAGAATCACCCAGCCAATTGGGTATCTCACTACAACCCCATAAGTTTCTACGTATTCCAGTAGCTTCCAGTAGCTAGGCTGATTAGTGTGTTCACCTCCTGGCTCACGTGTATGTTCTGTGTGTCTGGGTGAGTGTGTTTCTTTGATGATTTATAGAAGGGGGCTTGTGTTGGGTGTTATTAAATCCTTAATAGTCTATTGACCCACCGGTGCGTTAATCTAAGTAACATAATAAAAAAATCCCCATCAAAATCCGGCAGTTTAAGCTAGAGATATCAATTTCTTTTGCATGGGCTCAATCCGCCGCATCCGCCTATGTCGGCCTTCCGCATCTGAGATGGAAGGTGGCCAAGCTACAGCGGTGTTTGTCAGACCATGAGACATCCTGAAAATCGGTCTTCTCACAAAACGTCTGTAGAGTCCGAACGGTTAGGCCTACACTCTATGGAAAGATGGTGTTCTCCATTTTGCTCTACTACCCCCACAAGTGTCACAGACTCGTCTGAAGGTAACCTATACAAATGAATGGAAGTATGGACGTAGTTTTGTGCCAACATAAAATAAGGGGTTAAATATGTGTAGAAAAAATATATATACTATATTTATATTTGGACTGTCTTTTTTGCCATTTATGAATGTATTATTGAATGCGTTTCTATGGGCTATAGTAGTAAAAGTCTTCAACTTTTAGAGGTTTAATGGGTGCAGGTAGCACACGGATGAGATAAGTGGTTTGTGTGTGTGGTCATGGGCTGTGTGGTATGGGGCGGTTTGTGGTAAGGGACCGTTTAGTTGAGCTGTTTTTGTCGACCTCTCTCTCTCTCTCTGGTTCTGTGTAGTCAGTCATCTGTTCTATCATTATTAGGTTACGTCAGCACCAAACACAGCCAGTCATAGCATGCCCAGAAAGGCTGACACCCAGGCAACGGTATGTGTCAGCCTTTTCATACGCTTTCAGTTCTGGCCTGCCCCACACACAGTATCATAACCCACAGCACACAGTATGTATGTGTGTGTGTGTGTGTGTGTGTGTGTGTGTGTGTGTGTGTGTGTGTGTGTGTGTGTGTGTGTGTGTGTGTGTGTGTGTGTGTGTGTGTGTGTGTGTGTGTGTGTGTGTGTGTGTGTGTGTCTCTCTCTCTCACACACACACACCTGCTATGTGTGGTCTGCGGGCACAGGGTGCGTGTGTACATTCAACAGATGAGTTGGACAGGTTCTACTGACATGACAGTGCAGTTGGTTGAGATTGTGTCATATAGCCCTAAGATAAAGTCTAAAGGTACCTTCAAGCGAAACCATATCCCCATTAGACACCTTGCTTCCTGGTGAATTTCCAGCTCAGCTTGTCTTTTGTTGTGGGTAACAAGTCTTTCTGCTGATAAGAAGAAAGTGACTCCCTGGAGAAACAAATCATTCTATGGAGGGGTTGAGTTCCATGGTAGACCATTGCACCTCAATACACATCAAGTGCCACAGTGCTTATTGAAGAAGTAATAACTTAGGCAATAGGCATGACGGGCAAAGAAGTTATCAGGTTTTAATGGGGAGGTTCCAGCCAGGGACTCTGTATCCTGGGACTCTCCTCTCGCCATCTGCCTAGATACAGATACTGATAAAGAACAGTAGCCCTGGTCTGGCGCGCTGCCACCCACTCCACCCTCCCTTTGATCCTGCTACTACTGGAATAAGTGGGCACTTATCTAAGCCTCTGGTCCCAACCATGTCCCTTACACAAATACCTTGTTGTTATTAATCTGTACATAAAAGTGATTAAGTTCTATAACACTAATGATACAAGCTGTTGAATTGACCTATTTCTGCCACGTGTGCATGCATTCACACACACACACACACAAGCACCCATGCACACACACACCCATGCACACACAGACCCATGCACACACACACACACACACACACACACACACACACACACACACACACACACACACACACACACACACACACACACACACACACACACACACACACACACACACACTACACTACACTACACTACACTACACTACACTATCTGTCAATATGATAGCAAAAGGCTGGCTGGCTGGGTGGTTGGTTGGGTTCCTTCAGGGCCCACACACAGCCTGTACCAATCCTGCTAGTTTATTTCTGTCAAGCAAAACAAAAGGGTCCAAAATAACAACAACGACAGGCTAAAAATAGAACGCGGCACGTCTGTTGTCACCAGTTGCCCAACCTCCTGGGCCCTGCTGTGAAGGCCAGTGGTTCTTAGGGGGTGAGGGAGTCAGTGTGAGGGCTTGGAAAAGTGGCCTATTATTCTACAGCTGTGTAGTCTCAGTGCTATTCTACAGCTGTGTAGTCTCAGTGCTTGTCTAAGCTGCTGACTCTGAATGTCAAGTGTATTGAGGTCCATTGTTTTGTGGACATAGTAACGTTATGGTCAGCTAGGTTATTGGGAATAGGTTTTATGAAGTAGAATTCTGATTTCCAGGTCTCATCATTTCAGTGACGCAGGGAAATAAATAACTTTTTTATTTCCATGGTATTGTGAGGTACTACAGTAAAATGAACATGCCACAGTAGGAAACTAGACAAGGGCCTTTGAAGTTGACTCAAGCCCCAGTTTTCCCAAGCAGCATTGATATGACTGTAGAAACATATACTTAGTGGATCTCCAGATCGTGACTATAACTAATAGACCTAGATAATATCCAACTCCTCAGTCTCCTGCCTCCCTCACTGAGCCAAACACCACTTCATGCTTCCTTTTGTCCGTTTCCTCCATTTACCATGGAGACAATGCAGGAAGCACATGGTTGCCAGGCGATTAAGCCTCCATCCCAGAAACCTCCCTCCCCCGCCACTCTGGTTAGTACGGTCCACTGGGCTGAGGACTGTCTCCGGGGAGACCAGAGGTGTGAGAATTCATTCCAGGGAAACAATGGGGGATGTTGGTGGTATATGGGTTGGTATAAGCCTTCTTTTCATGGCTTGCAAGTAGATTCCAGAATTCACCAGTCCAGCACTGGGGTACCTCATCTCAGAAACCTCTGAGTGAACTAAAGTGAACAAAAATATAAACACAAAATGTGACAATTTCAAATATTTTACTGAGTTACAGTTCATATGAGGAAATCAGTCAATTGAAATAAATTCTTGAGTCCCTAATCTATGGATTTTACATGACTGCCAAATTTTCTAAAACAATGTTGGAGATGGCTTATGGTAGAGAAATTAACATTAAATTATCTGGCAACAGCTCTGGTGGACATTCCTGCAGTCAGCATGCCAATTGCATGCTCCCTCAAAACTTGAGACATCTGTGGCATTGTGTTGTGTGACAAAACTGCACATTTTAGAATGGTCTTTTATTTTCCCCATTGTGCACCTGTGCAAACATCATGCTGTTCAGCTTCTTGATATACCACACCTGTCAGGTGGATGGATTATCTTGGCAAAGGAGAAATGCTCACTAACAGGGATGTAAACAAATTTGTGCACAACATTTTGGAGAAATAAGCTTTTTGTGCATATGCAACACTTCTGGGATCTTTTATTTCAGCTCATGGAACATGGGATCAACACTTTACATGTTGTGTTTTTATTTTTGTTCAATGTAACTATCCCTTTAAGGATAGTGTTTTTCATTGGATTTGAAATAGCCACCAAGTAACCTCCTAGAGTGACCAAATGTCACATCTTACACAATGTCCCCCACTCCCTGCCTGCCTTGGAGTGACACAGGGTTGACGCAGTCCTGTCTGAAGGTTGGGTTGATAGTGTGTCACAGCACATCTGTGTAGAATGTCATAGCAACTTGTCTGGGACAACCACACACACACATTGCCCACATCTCTCTCTCTCTCTCTCTCTCTCTCTCTCTCTCTCGCTCTCTCTCTCTCTCTCTCTCTCTCTCTCGCTCTCTCTCTCTCTCTCTCTCTCTCTCTCTCTCTCTCTCGCTCTCTCTCTCTCTCTCTCTCTCTCTCTCTCTCTCTCTCTCTCTCTCTCTCTCTCTCTCTCGCTCTCGCTCTCGCTCTCGCTCTCTCTCTCTCCCCCCCCCCTTTCTCTTTACTTCATCTCTGGCACACATACCTCCCTGCCTAAGTCTTCTACCCATCTGTTTCAGGTCTCCTTCCATCCTTTCTCATTCTCATCCGCTCTCCATCTCTCTCTCTCTCTCTCTCTCTGTCCAGGCTGTACCAGTGAAGCTGTCCCTGGATGCTTTGCTGCAGATGTCCAGTTGTCAGATGCAGGACACCATGAGACGGCTGGGCTCCAACCCAGAGGAGTGTTCTCGACTCACCGTTGCCCTCTCCTGCCTGAAGAATGCCACTGAGACAGGTCAGTCACACCGTTATGGTATTTTTCTGTCATTAATAACAGTGCTTATTGATGCTGTGTGCTCTGTAGTTTAGTACTATTTGTAACTCTAACCTCTGACCTCTGTTTTAGGTGGGGACATCAGGGAAGACACAGGAACCTTGATATCAGAGTCGCCCCACCGTGACAGTAACACATTACCTCCTCCGGACCGTCGCCCCTCCACCCCTGCCACACTACCCCGTGGCCCCATCCTCAGTCCCCACACCCACGCCCGTTCTGTCTCTGTGACTGTTGTACCCTGTGTGGACGATAAGGGGCATCAAGTCTACACAGGCGACATGACGGACACTTTCCCCTCCTCGCCGCTGCTCCTCTCCAATTTCCCTCCCGCCAAGAGACGCACCAAGCACCCCCCACGCGCGCCCCCACCCCCCTCCCGAATGCTGCTGCATCTCCCCTTCAACATCACCCTCACACGCAGCAAGAGCCACGAGTCACAGCTGGCCAATCGCATAGAAGAGCCAGTGCCCAACAACAAGTGGGTGTTTCTCTATTCTGTCTTCTGAAATTAATTAAGGCAGCCATTTTGCTTTTTTCCTTTGTTGACTGAACTAGCTATTTTGTGTTTTCTCTGTTGAATATGAGTGGCCATTTTCATCGCAAGTGTGGGTGTTTGAGTCAAAACCTACGGAATGAGTTGGTTTCTGTGTGAATGATGTGTCTGTTCTCTGAGTGACCCACACAGCTAGCCCTCTCTCTGCAGGAGGGGGAAGAAGAACAAGCTGCTCCTGAACGTGCACATCAATAGTAGCAGTGGGAACGGGTGTGAAGACTCCGCCCACACCCCTGGTCCGGCCACCACCCCCTACACCCTCCCAGGCACCCCCACGCTGCTCGAACGTGAGTACTGCTGCCCCAGTGGAACCTGGGAACTCTGCCTTTCTGCGTTTCCCTCTCTCTCTTTTCCTCCCTTTCTGTTTCCCTCATACTCGATTAGAACTCCATTACTTTTCTCCTGTCTTTCTTTCTCCCACTCTTTTTTTCTTTCTCTCTCTTCCCCCGCCTCCCTCTTGTTATCTCCTGTCCTCTGTTCCCCTTTCTGTCTAGCTCCTATCACACTCCCTCTCTCTCATTTCCTTCCAGATAACCTGGCATTGCACCGGGGGTCTCCACAGATAATGAGGAGAGATATCGGCCTCTCTGTAACACACAGGTAGGACACATCATCACCATACTTACGTATCTATTGTCTATTGTTGGCCACAACTTTGGAAGTATTCTTGGGGTCATTGTCCATTTGGAAGACCCATTTGCGACCAAGCTTTAACTTCCTGACTGATGTCTTGAGATGTTGCTTCAATATATCCACATAATTTTCCTCCTCATGATGCCATCTATTTTGTGAAGTGCACCAGTCCCTCTTGCAGCAAAGCACCCCCCACAACATGATGCTGCCACCCCCATGCTTCAAGGTTGGGATGGTGTTCTTTGGCTTGCAAGCCTCCCCCTTTTTCCTCCAATCATAACGATGGTCATTATGGCCAAAAAGTTATATTTTTGTTTCATCAGACCAGAGGACATTTCTCCAAAAAGTACGATCTTTGTCCCCATGTACAGTTGCAAACCGTAGTCTGGCTTTTTTTATGGCGGTTTTGGAGCAGTGGCTTCTTCCTTGCCGAGCGGCCTTTCAGGTTATGTCGATATAGGACTTGTTTTACTGTAGATATAGATACTTTTGTACCTGTTTCCTCCAGCATCTTCACAAGGTCCTTTGCTGTTGTTCTGGGATTGATTTGCACTTTTCGCACCAAAGTACGTTCATCTCTAGGAGACAGAACGCGTCTCCTTCCCGAGTGGTATGATGGCTGCGTGGTCCCATGGTGTTTATACTTGCGTGCTATTGTTTGTACAGATGAACGTGGTACCTTCAGGCATTTAGAAATTGCTTCCAACGATGAACCAGACTTGTGGAGGTCTAAAAAAAAAAATTCTGAGGTCTTGGCTGATTTCTTTTGATTTTCCCATGATGTCAAGCAAAGAGGCACTGAGTTTGAAGGTAGGCCTTGAAATACATCCACAGGTACACCTCCAATTGACTCAAATGATGTCAATTAGCCTATCAGAAGCTTCTAAAGCCATGACATAATTCTCTGGAATTTTCCTAGCTGTTTAAAGGCACAGTCAACTTAGTGTATGTAAACTTCTGACCCACTGGAATTGTGATACAGTGAATTATAAGTGAAATAATCTGTCTGTAAACAATTGTTGGAAAAATTACTTGTGTCATGCACACAGTAGATGTCCTAACCGACTTACCAAAACTATAGTTTGCTAACAAGAAATTTGTGGAGTGATTGAAAAACAAGTTTTAATGACTCCAACCTAAGTGTATGTAAACTTCCGACTTCAACTGTATGGTGATGGGATTTGTGAAAAAAACACATTCCTGGTTTTTAGCTCAGCTTCCTAGCTTGGCACAGACCCCAAACATTTCTTGCATTGGTCTGGTGAGAATGGCGCCTCAAGAATCTGAGAATTTGAGTTATGCAGACACTCAGTCAGACCCAGTGTTTATCTGACTGGAAAGTGTGTATTTATTCATTTTGATCTTGCGTAAAAGTTTGGGGAAAAGAGATAACAGATTCCAATGAAAACCATTTGGGATCTGGCAGAATTACAACACATAAACTTCTCTGGAACAGTTTGTCCACTACTCAGTGGACAACTCCAACATTAGAAGTTGTGATATAAGTGAAATATATTAATATTTTGCTTCTCTCTCTCCTAAGGTTTTCAACCAAATCCTGGCTCTCACAGACATGCCAGGTGTGTCATAAGAACATGATGTTTGGTGTTAAGTGCAAACACTGCAAGTAAGAAGAAGCCTTCTATACAGTGCATTCAGAAAGTATTCAGACCCGATGACTATTTCCACATTTTGTTATGTTACAGCCTTATTCTAAAATTGATTACATTAAATGTTTTCCTCATCAATCTACACACAATACCCCATAATGACAAAGTGAAAACAGGTTTTTAGAAATGTTTTCAAATTTTTAAAATCAATTCAGACCCTTTGCTATGAGACTCAAAATTGAGCTCAGGTGCATCCTGTTTCCATTGATCATCCTTGAAATGTTTCTACAACTTGATTGGAGTCCACCTGTGGTGAATTCAATTGATTGGACATGGTTTGGAAAGGTACATACCTGTCTATATAAGGTCCCACAGTTGACAGTGCATGCCAGAACAAAAACCAAGCCATGAGGTCGAAGGAATTGTCCTTAGAGCGCTGAGACAGGATTGTGTCGAGGCACAGATCTGGGGAAGGGTGCCAAAACATTTCTGCAGCATTGAAGGCCCCCAGGAAGACAGTGGCCTCCATCATTCTAAAATGTAAGAACCTTTCAGAAGGACAACCATCTCTGCAGCACTCCACCAATCAGGCCTTTATGGTAGTGTGGCCAGGCGGAAGCCACTCCTCAGTAAAAGGCACATGACAGCCCACTTGGAGTTTGCCAAAAGGCACCTAAAGGACTCTCAGACCATGAGAAACAAGATTCTCTGGTGTGATGAAAACAAGATTGAAGTCTTTGGCCTGAATGCCAAGCGTCACGTCTGGAAATAGCTGTGCAGCAACTCTCCCCATCCAACCTGACAGAGCTTGAGAGGATCTGCAGAGAAGAATGGGAGAAACTCCCCAAACACAGGTGTGCCAAGCTTGTAGCGTCGTACCCAACAATACTCAAAGCTGTAATCGCTGCCAAAGGTGTTTCAACAAAGTACTGAGTAAAGGGTCTGAATACTTATGTAAATGTGATATTTCCGTTTTTATAAAAACCTGTTTTTGCTGTGTCATTATGGGCTATTGTGTGTAGATTGGGGGGGGGAACAACGGTTTAATCCATTTTAGAATAATACTGTAGCGTAACAAAATGTGGAAAAAGTCAAGGGATCGGAATACTCTCCGAATGCACTGTACATCTCCGCTTTCATTTGTTCACAAGTCACTCTGCTCCTCTGCGAACTACTGTCTCCTCTGCTTCCAGGTTAAAGTGCCATAACAAATGTACCAAAGAAGCCCTTCCCTGCAGGATATCTTTTCTCCCACGTAAGCCCTGGTCCATTCCTGCATACAAAACGACAAAAAGTGCACAATGTAATTATCTTTTTCCCGATACATCCCGAGAATGTCAATTTAGTACTGAATCATTGTTCTCTTATTTTTCAGTCCCGCAAATCCGCCGGGCAGAATCTGTACCATCCGATATCAATAATCAAATTGACTGTACGGCAGAGTTACCAATCCAGTTTGGCACTTTACCTAAGGTGCTAACCAAAAAGGTAGAAAAAAGTGTTTTAGCATACGTGTGTATGTGTATTAATAGTAATATCACCATACATGGAACCTCTAATTTGTCCTGAACCTTAATTTATGAAACCTTTCTGTTGAAAACCCTCTTTCAGGACTACCCTCCCATGCTGAGCCAGATGGATTCCAGCAGTAACCCCTCCTCCACCACTTCCTCTACACCCTCCTCGCCCCCCCCCTTCCAGCAGAGCAACCCCCCCAGCGTCACCGCCACACCGCCCCCCAATCCCTCGCCCAGACCCCAGGGCCCCCGAGACAGCCGATTCCACTTCCCAGGTCCTCACAATGACAGGCCCTTACAGGCCCAAGCGCTCTTTACAGGCCCAAGCGCTCTTTACAGGCCCAAGCGCTCTTTACAGGCCCAAGCGCTCTTTACAGGCCCAAGCGCTCTCTAGATTCCTACCCTGTTCCACTAACATTTCACTCCAAAGCAACACTTCTCCAGTATCTCTCACAGGCATCCACCCCAAAGACTCTAGATTCCTACTGTGTTCATCTCAATCACAACACTTAACTCCACATCTACCCTAATCCAGTAATAGCACATCTCTAATCATATTCCAATTCCTGATTACACTTCATTTGCTATTTTACCACTAATCATATAATATATCCTATTATAACATCTCCTTAACTGCTTGTGGCTTATCTAACCCAATCATATCGCTCTCTCCTCTCTATATTCCTCTGGTGGTTGTTTCTCCTCTTGTCCTTTAGCTGGCTGTTATTTACAACCTAGACAACAGTTTATCTTCCCTGGTGAGTTAACAATGCGTTAACACCGTTCCCTCCCTGTGTGTCCTGGAGTCCTGCCCAACTAGTACAGTACCATCCCCTTATCATGTTCCCTCTCTCCCCATGTTGCTTTGCTGCAGTGGCTTACTATGACTCATGCTATGTTGTGGGAGGGGTCATGGGGGGTTGGTGTCACCTTGGGCACTGCTGCAATGGCATGTTGTAGTCTGCCACTGTAGTTTATGACAAGCTTATAGCAGAGCCATCATATTACATGCTGATAGCTTTGGCTTTTATAGTGCATGCCTGCCCTCTGGTAGACAAAGAGGTGAACTGACTGACTGTGCTGCTTGGCGCTGTGCATGGTTTGACAGAGTTAGAGGCAGCCATCACAATTTAGAGAATATATGCTCTGAAGTGCAGTGAAGATAGATTGGCTTAATCACATAATAGTTTTACTATGAATCAGATATTTGTGTTCCTTTGCTGAACATCCTCATTGTCCCACACACAGACGTTTCCTCTTCACCGTATCCTGTTGGACTAGACTCTGAAGGCCACCATGGCACTGGGTAAGAGACAACAACTTTTAATGACAAAGTCACTGTAGAGTCCGAGTAAAGACCATTTAAAATGCTGTGGTTTTTCACTCACATTGTCTACTGTAAGTCCACCATAGTTATCATAGTTTCTACTAGACAGGGTTAGGTTAAAGTTAGGAACCCCTGTTTATGATGCTTGTCCCCACAGAGACACACAGCAACTGGCCCAATCAGAACCTCCATCTCAGGGACAGGAAGGAGGATCGGTGAGTACCCAAAATCCCTAGCGGCAGGAATATAATAATAATATTAATGAATTACATTTGTAAAGCTCTTTTCATTATACAACAATAATCTCAAAGTGCATACAATTAAATAGAAAATAGAAAAATAGTTTAAAAAATAAAACAAATATGTACGTGCATTCAGAAAGTATTCAGACCCCTTGACTTTTTCAACATTTTGTTAAATTACAGCCTTATTCTAAAATGGATTACATTTTTTTAAATCCTCATCAATCTACACACAATACCCCATAATGACAAAGTGTAAACAGTTTGTTTGAAATTTCATCAAATGTATTAAATCTAAAAAACAGAAATACCTTATTTACATAAGTATTCAGACCTTTTGCTATGAGACTCAAAATGTTGCTCAGGTGCATCCTGTTTCCATTGATCATCCTTGAGATATTTCTACAACTTGATTGGAGTCCATCTGTCAATATAAGATCCAACAGTTGACAGTGCATGCCGTAGAATTGTCCGAGAAGCTCCAAGACAGGATTGTATCGACGCACAGATCTAGGGAAGGGTACCAAAATATTTTTGCAGCATTGAAGGTCCCCAAGAACACAGTGGCCACCATCATTCTTAAATGGAAGAAGTTTGGAACCACCAGACTCTTCTTAGAGCTGACCGCCCAGACAAACCGAGCAATTGGGGGAGAAGGGCCTTGGTCAGGGAGTGACCAAGAACTTGATGGTCACTCTGACAGAGCTCCAAAGTTCCTCTGTGGAGATGGGAGAACCTTCCAGAAGGACAACCATCTCTGCAGCACTCCACGAATCAGGCCTTTATGGTAGAGTGGCTATACGGAAGCCACTCCTCGGTAAAAGGCACATGAGTTGGAGTTTGCCAAAAGGCTTCTAAAGGACTCTCAGACCATGAGAAACAAGATTCTCTGGTCTGATGACACCAAGATTGAACTTTTTGGCCTAATTGCCAAACATCACGTCTGGAGGAAACCTGGCACCATCCCTACGGTGGAGCATGGTGTTGGCAGCATCATGCAGTGGGGATGTTTTTCAGTGGCAGGGACTGGGAGACTAGTCAGGATCAAGGGAAAGATGAACGGAGCAAAGTATAGAGAGATCTTTTATGAAAACCTGCTCCAGAGCACTCAGGACCTCAGACTGGGGATGAAGGTTCACCTTCCAACAGGACAACGACCCTAAGCACACAGCCAAGACAACGAAGGAGTGGCTGCGGGACAAGTCTTTGAATGTCCTTAAGTGGCCCAGACAGAGCCCGGACTTGAACCCGATCGAACATCTATGCAGAGACCTGAAAATAGCTGTGCAGCGACGCTCGCCTTCCAACCTGACAGAGCTTGAGAGGATTTGCAGAGAAGAATGGGATAAACTCCCCAAATACATGTGTGCCAAGCTTGTAGCGTCAAACCCAAGACTTGAGGCTGTAATCACTGCCAAAGGTGCTTCAACAAAGTACTGAGTAAAGGATCTGAATACATATGTAAATGTATCTGTTTTTTATCATTAATACATTTGCAAAAATGTCATTTTTTTTTTGCTTTGTCATTATGGGGTATTGTGTGTAGATTGATGAGGAAAACAAATTAATTTAATACATTTTAGAATAAGGCTGTAATGTAACAAAATGTGGACAAGTCAAGGGGTCTGAATACTTTCTGAATGCACTGTATATCTAACCATATCATGAAAGCAACAATCAAAGTCTAGGAGAAGGGTAGGCCAGCTGATGAGTCTTAAGGCCACAACAGTCTGAACAGCCCTGAGGTTATCAGGGAGGGAGTTCCATAGGCATGGTGTATGGGAGGAAAAGGCACGGCCCCCCATTGTGTGGTGCCTGGTCCTGGGGGCATGGAGGAGTTTAGCGTGGCTTGAATGTAAAGGGCGTGGAGGTTCTAGGGGGAGAGTAGGTCTGACAGGTAGGTGATTCAGATGCCATTTAGGGTTTTTTAGACAAGGAGGAGAATGTTCAAATAAATGATTTGAGGAACTGGTAGCCAATGGAGATCAGCAAAGATGTGGATGATCTGGGCAGAATTGTTTTGTTTGTGTCAGAATCCTTGCAGCACTCTTTTGGATGAGCTGTAGTTTATTAATTGAATGTGCAGGCAGTCCCCCAAGTATTGTGTTCCCATAATCAATTCTGGAGAAAATGAATGCATGCATTAGCTATTCTGCATCAGATGTGGTGAGAGAGGGTCTTAGGCGGGAAATGTTCTTCAGGTGAAAGAATTACCTTTTACAGACGTGACTAATGTGGGTATTGAAGGAGAGAGCATTGTTGAATTTCACACCCAAATTATTGATGATTGAGTCGAGGGGGATGATGTGGCCAAGTATGGCAGGGCGGATGCTGCAGGGCGGATGCTGCAGGGCGGATGCTGCAGGGCGGATGCTGCAGGGCGGATGCTGCAGGGCAGATGCTGCAACAATGATCTGCTGGAGGATGTCTGTCAGCATTGCCTCTGCCTTGTTGCTGTTGAGTTGGAGGAAGTTGTTCTGCATCCAAGAATTGCCTTCTTCCAGACAGTTGGACAATGTTGACAGAGCAGATGTTGTATAAGGCATTGTTTTAATGCACACCTGTATGTTGTCTGCGTTGCAGTGGAAATGGACACTGCTGTCTGAAGAGCTGGCCAAGTGGGGGCATGTAGAGCAGGAAGAGGATAGGTCCTAACACCTACCATTGCAAGCTATGATGGACTCCTCTGATCTTGCCTCACTGAGGGTGACGTACTGCTTGCGGTTAGAAAGGAGGAGTTAAACCAGTTTAGGGCAGACCCACAGATGGTAGTGTGCTGTCTGAGGGGCTGCACTAGAATGGTTTGATCTACTGTGTCAAAAGCAGCACTGAGGTTCAGAAGAACCAAGATGGTGGAGGATCCTGTATCTGCAGCAATGAGCAGGTCATTTACAACCTTCACCAGGGCTATCTCAGTACTGTGCATGGGCCTAAAGCCAGACTGGAGAGCTTCATAAAGATGGTTAGCACTGAGGTGTGACTGAAGCTGAGTTGCCAGTATGTTCTCCATGGCTTTAGATAAAAATGTGAGGTTGGAAATAGGCCTGTAGTTTGAGAGAAGGTCTTGGTCAAGGGATGGTTTCTTGAGCAAGGGGGTGATGACAGTGATGTTGAACAGTGACGGCACCTGCCCAGTATGGAGATAATTGCTGAACAATTTGAGAGCAGCTGAGTATGTTTTGAACAGTGATGTTACAATAGGGTCGTGGGGGCCACTGGTAGTCTTCATTTTATTAGAGGATTTCTACCACAGCAGAAGGTGAGACCAGAGCTAAATCACTTAGAGGGGGGGCAGATATGGGTGGTGGGTTAGGAGCCAGAGTGGGGTTGAGGTTGGAGAATACAATGTTCTTTCGAATGGTGTTGATTTTAGCCTTGAAGAACTCAGTAAATCGGTTGCATTGTTCGGTACTTTCTGAAAAAGTGAAAGAGAAAACAGTTCCATTTTTTGAGATTGGGAAACCACCCAGCAGCATAACCTGATCAAGTGACAGTTCTCTAGTCTAGTTAATTGTGTGGTGCAATGATACTGACGTGATCATTTGACTATATAGAGAACTTAATAAAAGATTGTTTCTCTGTTTGGGTTTCAGTTTTTATTCCGATCTCTCTACCTGTGCTGTTGTGTGCAGATAAACCAGCAAAGAAATCGAATAGACTTCTGAAACTGATTTCCAGAAATCTGCAATTACATGGAATACCGGCCTAAATGTATGTTTTGTTTGGATTGACATGACACAATTTGTGCATGCTTTGTCTTTGTGTATTCAGGAAGAGGAGGCAGAAGAGGAGGAATACCTAGGAGAAGAGGATGAGGGAAATGGTAGCAGGGAGAGCAGAGAGAAGGGCCACACAAATGGAGAGTGTGATGGGGACGAGTTAGAGGACCTGCCCAGCTACCGGGGCAGGATGGCCGGGGGCCGATGGAGGGGACCCATCTCCCGTAAGGCCAGCCAGACCAGCGTGTACCTGCAGGAGTGGGACATCCCCTATGAGCAGCTGGAGCTGGGGGAGCTCATTGGCAAGGTGAATGACTACAGCTTTACATAGTGTTAAATATACAGTACCAGTCAAAATTTTGGACATCTACTCATTCAAGGGTTTTTCTTTAATTTTACTATTTTCTACATTGTAGAATAATAGTGACGACATCAAAACTATGGAATCATGTAGAAACCCAAAAAGTGTTGAAGGTCAGTAAATTTGGAAAATTTCAAGAACTTTTAACGTTTCTTCAAGTGCAGTTGCAAAAACCATCAAGCGCTATGATGAAACTGGCTCTCATGAGGACCACCACAGGAAAGGAAGACCCAGAGTTACCTCTGCTGCAGAGGATGAGTTCAATAGAGTTACCAACCTCAGAAATTTCAGCCCAAATAAATGCCTCACAGACTGTTCAGAGGAGACTGTGTGAATCAGGCCTTCATGGTCGAATTGTGCAAAGAAACCACTACTAAAGGACACCAATAATAAGAAGAGACTTGCTTGGGTCAAGAAACATGAGCATTGGACATTGGACCGGTGGAAATCTGTCCTTTGGTCTGGAGTCCAAATTTGATATGTTTGGTTCCAACCGCCGTGTCTTTGTGAGACGCAGTGTAGGTGAATGGATGATCTCCGCATGTGTAGTTCCCACTGTGAAGCATGGAGGAGGTGTAATGGTCTGGTGGTGCTTTGCTGGTGACACTGTCAGTGATTTATTTAGAATTCAAGGTACACTTAACCAGCATGGCTACCAGCAATATGCCATCCCATCTGGTTTGGGATTAGTGGGACTATCATCTGTTTTTCAACATGACAATGACCCAACACACCTCCAGGCTGTATAAGGGCTATTTGACCAAGAAGGAGAGTGATTGAGTGCCGCATCAGATGACCTGGCCTCCACAATCACCCGACCTTAACCGAATTGAGATGGTTTGGGATGAGTTGGACCGCAGAGTGAAGGAAAAGCAGCCAACAAGTGCTCAGCATATGTGGGAACTCCTTAAAGACTGTCGGGAAAGCATTCCAGGTTAAGCTGGTTGAGAGAATGCCAAGAGTGTGCAAAGCTGTCATCAAGGCAAAGGGTGGCTACTTTGAAGAATCTAAAATCTAAAATATATTTTGGTTTGTTTCAACACTTTTTTTGGTTACTACATGATTTGTAATTATTTAGTTTTGATGTCGTCACTTTTTATTATACAATGTAGAAAATAATAAAAATAAAGAAAAACCATGGAATGAGTAGGTGTGTCCAAACTTTTGACTGGTACTGTACACTCAGTGGTCAGTTTATTAGGTACACCACCTCGTTGATGAGGTTGACGGTTCACTCCTACAGACAGTGAGTCACGTGGCCATGGCTTGCTATATATTGCAGGCAGGCAGGCATCGAGTGTATCTACCCAGAGGTGGGGTAGTAGCAGTGGTGGAAAAAGTACCCAATTGTCATACTTGAGTAAAAGTAAAGATACCTTAAAAGAAAATTACTCAAGTAAAAGTGAAAGTCACCCAGTAAAAAGTCTAGTAAAAGTCTAAAAGTATTTGGTTTAAAATGTACTTAAGTATCAAAAGTAAATGTAATAGTTAAAATATACTTAAGTACCAAAAGTACAAGTATAAATCATTTAAAATTCCTTATATTAAGCAAACCAGACAGCACAATTTTCTTGTTTTTTTAAATTTACGGATAGCCAGGGGCACACTTCAACACTCAGACATCATTTACAAACGAAGCATTTGTGTTTAGTGAGTCTGCCAAATCAGAGGCAGTAGAGATGACCAGGGACGTTCTCTTGATAAGTCTGTGAATTAGACAATTTCCTGTCCTGCTAAGCAACTAGTACTTTTTGGAGTCAGGGAAAATGTAAAAAGTACATTCTTTTCATTAGGAATTAGTGAAGTAAATGTTGTAAAAAATATAAGTAGTAAAGTACAGATATCCCAAAAAACGACATAAGTACTTTACACCACTGGGTAGTAGGGCTCATATTCAAGTGAATTGGTATCTGCATGTCTCCTTTAAAAAAAAAAGGCCAATGAATTAGAGTTCCTTGAAGAGGAAGATTAAAAAATAGGCTTCAGGGTAGCTAATAACACAAGTGCCCATACTGTACCTCCCTATTCCAGGGCCGTTGGGGGAAGGTGCATAAGGGGCGCTGGCATGGAGAGGTGGCCATCCGGCTGCTAGAGATAGATGGTAATAATCAGGACCACCTGAAGCTGTTTAAGAAGGAGGTGATGAACTACAGGCAGACCCGCCACGAGAATGTGGTCCTCTTCATGGGGGCCTGCATGGCCCCGCCACACCTCGCCATCATCACCAGGTTAGGGGGAGGGAAGGGGGAAAGGGAGGTGGGGATGGTAAGGGAGTTGAGCAGGGAAAAACTGGAACCCTTGAATCAATCTATGAAAAGTATTAAATGTGTCTTGGTTTAACAAATGAGGAAACCAGGAAAGGCTTTGTTTAGAGAAACGAGATGATCCAGTTATCACTCCCTTTCCCCCCTGACATTTCCTCTTGTTTTCTCTCAGTTTCTGCAAAGGTCGGACACTATTCTCTGTTGTAAGAGATGCCAAGAACACACTAGACATCAACAAGACAAGGCAGATTGCTCAGGAAATTGTTAAGGTGTGGTATTACTCAACTTCTCTTTAATTGTAAGTACATTGTAAGCAGCCTACTCTTCCTTTCACTGAAAGTAACAAAACTCTGACCTCTTCCTCAGGGTATGGGCTACCTTCATGCTAAAGGAATCGTTCACAAGGACCTGAAGTCCAAGAATGTGTTCTATGACACAAACAAAGTGGTAATCACAGACTTTGGTCTTTTTGGAATGTCTGGAGTGGTACAAGAGTACCACAAGAGGTAAGCAAAAAAACACTTTGTAAAAAGTTGAACACTCTGAGAAGCATACTTCTATACCTTTTGAGTCCAGATGAAAGATCAAAGTGTATGTTTCTCCATTTGTGGGTATCTGTTTATGTGTCTGGGTCTGTGTGTGTGTGTCCAGGCGAGAGAACGAACTAAGGCTCCCTCATGGCTGGATCTACTACCTGGCCCCTGAGATTGTTCGCAGGATGGGTACTGGGAACCATGAGGACCGCCTGCCTTTCTCCAACGCTGCAGACGTCTACGCCTTTGGGTGCACACCATTTCCGGCCATCTTATATCCTGCCATATATAATAATACTGCATTTACTTAAATATAGGACATCTGAATGCTTTTAGAAAATTTAGCTCAAAACAAACATTGGATTTTTGGGGGATACATACATAAATCGGTTGAAATGTGGCTCCCCATGAAATGAATGTGTGTATGCTGTTTGTATACAGGGTTAAGACTGAGGGGCTAACCATACAGTATATTTCACCCCCAGCACCATTTGGTACGAGCTGCAGGCCCGTGGCTGGCCACTCACCAACCAGCCGGCAGAGGCCACCATCTGGCAGGTGGGCAGCGGAGAGGGCATCAAGAAGGTCCTGGCAAAGGTCAGCCTGGGCAAGGAGGTCACGGTAAGGTCAAAGAGCAGTTTGTGACAGTGTGATGTCCTCTGGGAAGCTTAGTGTACTGTATTGACATGATAATAAAACAAACAATATTATTCTCAGTGTGCGAGTGATATCATTAAAACAGACTGACATCGTACTACCAGAGCCAAAACCTTTAAATGGGTTATCAAATAAAATGTTATTGGTCACATACACCTGGTTAGCAGATGTTAATGAGAGTGTGGCGAAATGCTTGTGCATCTAGTTCCGACAGTGCAGTAATATCTAACAAGTAATCTAACAATTCCCCAACAACTACCTAATACACACAAATCTAAAGGGGTGAATGAGAATATGTACATATAAGTATATGGATGAGCGATGGCTGAGTGGCATAGGCAAGGTACAGTAGATGGTTTAAAATACAGTATATACATGTGATATGAGTAATGTAAGATATGTAAACATCATTAAAGTGTCATTATTTAGAGTGGCATTGTGTAAGTGACTAGTGATCCATTTATGAAAGTGCAGTGATTGGGTCTCAATGTAGGCAGCAGCCTCTCTGAGTTTAGTGATTGCTGTTCAGCAGTCTGATGGCCTTGAGATAGAAGCTGTATTTCAATCTCTCCGTCCCAGCTATACATCTACGTTGTGTGTATAGCTATAATGATGGATGTACGATTATATAAATACCCCCCCCCCCCCCCCCCCCCCCCCCCCCCCCCCCCTGTACTGTAGGAGATACTGTCTGCCTGTTGGTCCTTCAAGCCAAAAGAGCGTCCCTCCTTCACCCAGTTGACTGACATGCTGGAGAAGCTGCCGAAGCTCAACCGCAGGCTCTCCCACCCAGGACACTTCTGGAAGTCAGCCGAGTATGTATCCTAAAGACCAGAATCCCACTTGAGATGTACTGTATATACACTCTGTATATATTTAAAATACTTCTCCTATGTCTATGGGGATGCCACTCCTGATGGCGTTGGGTTCACTCATGGCTCACAATGTACCTGTTGATCCCTCTGCCTCCAGTGATGTCACATTGGATGGAGCCGGGAGAACATCGGGTGTTTGTATGAGTGTGTGAATAAGAATGTGTTTATGGTGGAGAGCTGTAGCCCTCCGATAAACCTGGGCCTACTGTATGTTTTTTTGTAAGACCTTTGATTTAAATAACTAAAAGGGATGACTGTGATACAAATCACCAGCTTTATATACAGTTGTCTTCAATAGGGAATTTTTGCTAAAAGATAGAAATGTTATCATTTTTAAGTAAAGGTTGAACAGGACAAAAGGTGAAATAGCCTGTTGAAACTGTTTGGTTTGTGACTGTTCATTTCAGAGCTGATTGTTTTGATTCCCTAAATATGTCCATGTTTTAAAGAGAGTATACTTTATAATAGCACTACCCCTCTCCCTGTCTCTATGCTGTCCATCTCTGTGGGCAGTGATTGGAGGCTTGAGTGTCCCACCTCTCCTGTGTCTCCCTTTCTGTGAATAGTTGTCATACCTCTCTCTCTTGACATCTCTGTTTGGGTCTCACTCACTCACTCCCTCCCTCTCTTCTTCTCTGGGCGCCGCTGCTCTCTCCTGGATGACCACTGACTGACTCCACCTGTTCCTGCTCCACTTCACTCTCCCTTGGGCCCCTCCTCCTTCTCCACCTCCTCTTTACTGCCAACCCCCTCAAACCCCCTCCCCAACACCAACGTTTGTTTCCCCATATCATTTTTTTCCTCCTCCGTGAACATCTTCTCCTATTGAATCATCCCTCCTCCACTCCTCTCCTTGATCTATCACATCCTACTTTCTTCTTCTCTCCTTGCTCTCCGTGTGAAGGCCCTGGGTTCATCATCATTGCCTGCGGGACCATTGCACTAAGGGCCTGCAGTCTCGCTGCCCCTACATATACAAATAACACATCTCTCAGTGGCAACTTGTGCTTATCAATTCTAAGGAATAGCCTGTTTGGTATTAGATTCAGAGGAATTCAGAAGAATGGACTACCCTGCATAATGACATCAACTGGTATCACAGCCAATAGAGTAACCAATATATAGAGTAATGTATCTTTGTCAACTTGCTAAATGTACCATAATGCACTGCCTGGGTTGTTTGTTAGTTTGTTGTTCTTTGCCTAACTGCAGTTCATGTATTGACATTTTGGTACTAGTAGTGGCTAATGCAAACAGTCTAGTCTAACCGCTTGCTTTCTTTAAATTTACCTCTCTCTCACGCTCGCTCTGTACTCTCTCTCTCGCTTGCTCTGTTCTCTCTTTTCCTCTTTCTCTCTCTCTTTTTCTCTCTCTCACCCTACAACTTAGGTTCTAGCCTTCAGTATGCAAGAGGAAGTAATACTATGAGGTTCAATGTCAAATGTTGATTTGCCTCTTGTGCACTCTGTGTGCCTGTGTCAGCATGCCCTGTGTGTGTGTGTGTGTATAGGGACATGTGTGCATGCTTGTTTGGTTGGTAGCTGAATGTAATATGCTGGACATCCAGAGGTTAACCCTGTGAAAGACTGTAGTGATTGAATGTTAGCAGTGATAACAACACAAAGATAAATGTATCTAAATATATAAATATAAATATATAAATATATATAGAATTGTTTTATTTAATGTACAGATAACATTTATTTTATTATGTGTACAAAGTCTTTATATTACATTGTACGTTACATTATAGGTACTTCACATCTAATTATGTAGAGCTTCAAAACCTATTTTTCCCTCACAAAACACTGTGTAAACAAATTGTACATTACTTAAAGATGGGTTGGTGTTTCTTATGTCATAAGAATGTATATTTTTGTACAGATTGTGGCTACACTCTGAAAGAGTTTCTGGTTTCCTCAGTGAAAGATAATAAAACTAAACTCACGTCATTTGGTTCTGTGTCTTGTTTTGGAATGCTTACAACAGTTTGAATGTATGATCAGTGTCATGACGTTGCCTGCTTGGGTATTGCAAACCCCATCCCCCTCTCCCTGCCTTTCCCTGCCCCTTCAACCCATGCTGTGGTCACAGAGGGACGTCGTAAATTCCTGAGAATCTCCTCATGGCCCAACAGTATTAGACAGAGGGTAAACTTTCAGGACAAAGGAATTTTCTCCCACCTCACAGAACTTGAGGTACGAACATATTTCATGTTCCTGCCAAAGTATAAAAGATTGGTGGAGAGTCCAGCTATTAACATGCCCATTGGCCACCACGTGGGAAACTCATGAGAGACTGTGGGACTACATTACCATACCGCTGTTTATATAATAACCTCAGATATGAGGTTTACATCTGTTTGTTGTATAAAATGAATGAGTGAGTATGATACTGTTTGTATAATTGTGTACTATGATTTTGGACTGTTTAATTAAGAAAAATACAAATCCCTTTTTGATTTGAACTAAACCCGAGGACCCGCCCCTGAGCCAGTTGGGTCAGACATCCAAGGACAACCCCTTCCTGCTATCTGAATAAAAGTCGACTCTGAGAAATTACCATTAGACCATGTTTTCTCTCCATGGGGAGGACGAAGGTTAAGGTAACATTGCTGAATCTTTAACCATACCACGTGGTTAAACTCTTATACGAATAAGAACAAGTTTTTGATATTGACTACTAGTCTGCAGCTAGGAATTCGGTATCATTGAACGCGAAGAAAGACAACCGCCGAAACAATCATTCTATAACGATTGTCACTCTGAACTATCCACAATAACCGAGACAGAAGGAACTCCAACCAAAACGAACTTCTCTCCAACGATCAAGACGACACACACCGAGCGTAACTATATATATATTGATTGCAATTGTTCCCGAATGAGTGAGCGTTCATGTGTAAGGATTAGCATGTCAATTGTTATAATTGTGAACTCTGTAGTGAATTCTTAGTCGAACGCAACTTTCCCTTTGTCTAACAAGCCGCAATGCCGGTTCAGCCCACTAGGGCATATTTCTCCCATTTCATGTAACTATTTTTAAGTTTGTTTGTTTGTTTATGCATTTCTGTGAATTAATTAGTTAGTAATAAATAAATGATTTAAGACAATTGATGTATGGATGACTCATAGTGAAGACTGGGTTCGTGCAGATAATCAACAATTTACGACGTTTGGAATGAGACTAACGTGAGGTAAAAATAAATAAATCATTAATCAGAAGACTATTGATCAGATATGAAAATATCTGAAAGGTTATATTGGGAAATTATAACTTTGTAATCTAATAACTTTCCCTGGTGCCCTCGAATTCATAGTTAATTAGTTACGTTATTACTCAAGTGATCGCGTAATCCCTAATTACAGGAATCTTTGATAAAAACTATAAGTCTTCAATTTAACGATAGCAAAGACACGACATCAGTTAGATAAAAAAGGTATCACTTTACATTAAGCAGCTAAATTACAAGCACACAATTCCCACTAGACTCCATTTATACAGTTGATTTATTTCCAAGTGTTTGGTTTAAATTAAAGGGGCAATCCGGGATTCAAAACTTTGACCTCAAATATGGGTACCACTGACTCACCAGTTCCCAGAAGAGAGAGGATGATTTAGAGAACAGACATGTTCATGACTCCCATGACTCCCTACACTATGGTGGTCTTCTGGTGGTCTCAATACACTTCTGCTACTGATATGCAGGATTACATCAAAAAGTGTGTCATGCAATATACAGTATGTGAAAAATGTCAGTACAAACGTAGTACATGGTTATTTCTCTTCTAGAACATTTTGAAACAAATACAAATTAATGTGTGTATTTGTAGCATTATTACTAAAACACCAAAATTAGAAATATCCTTACCGAATCCAGGAGAGACAAATGGAAGTGTCTAAAGGACAGTGGCAGCCTACAGTTAGTTGTCTTGGGTTAAGGTGACAATCGGGCAATTAATTAGGATTTGGAATAAGAAATTATTAGAAATTAAAAAGGTGCCATTGTTATTACATTTTACATGTGATGTTAGCATGCGTGTGTGTGCATGGAGACAAACTGACCTCTATACACAGCAAACTCTGTCCAATTCTGAGTCAACTTCCCGCAACATCACCTGACTGAGTAATTGCAGGTTAATGATTGAAAAAGCATAAAAATCTATCGGCCCGCATCGTCTCTTGATTAGTCTATGTGTAGGCCTACCGATTAGGGCAAGACCGATATTTCACAACTGCAGCATATTTCGACAGAGGTATTCGTTAGGGGATAAAACAATGTAGAGGAATTCTAAACTAGGCTACATTGTTACTTACTTACTTCCTCCTCCCGCCCCTTCAATGCACGTAAAAACGAAACTACACATTTCTGAAACTACACATATCATCACTGAGAGAGCGTTGAGCAACTGAGAAGACGTTTCGATTTACAGTGAGATTTGGAGAAATGGCATTTTATAACCAGCAACCTTTTTATAATCCGGTACGTTTATTAAAACCATTTGTTATGTGATTTGTTGTGTTGTTTATTTAAAATGTAGATGCTCTTAATGTTTAACTTTGGGAGAATTGGGCGATTGCTTACGGTCAAATCTGGTAATCAAAATGCGCTCCCATCCGCTTCTCAGCAATATACAGTACATTATTTTCCCAGTTATAGTCTGCTTTTTTCAGTTCACATATTTAATTCTAAAATCAATATATGCACAGCTAGACATTCATAGTATCAATTCATGCTATGCTATTGTGCAAATTTAACATGTATGTTATTAGGCTACAGTGAATGTCTCACGTATTCCGTTATGTAGACCTAGGGCTATTAATAATTATCACACAAGCAGTAATAGTGGATGTAGTAAAGAGGAGAGTCAATGGCCTCTAGCCTACATAATAGTTGTTTTAATTTCATTTATCCATTCTTATTCAATTGAGTTTGTCATTAATGATTCTGTTTATTATATGTCCCAGAGTCTCCCTTTCACCGGCTCTATCCAAGGTGGGCTTCAGGAGGGGATGACCATCACTATCACTGGGAGAGTTCACCATGCGGCAGACAGGTGGGTCACCACTCACCGATATAAGCTTTGATAATACATGTCCTTATTAGTTGTCTTCGAGAGAGTCAGTGGGTGCGTTCCAGTCCAGATAAGGCCTAGTACACATTTTTTGCGCAGATTTAAACTTGTTCCGAGAATTGTTTAACATATCCGGAAGCACATGATCTCTCTCGGTCTCACTTTCTCTTTCTCTTTCTCAGGTTCCATGTGAATTTGCAGTGTGGTTCTAGGGCAGGGGCAGACATTGCCCTTCACTTCAATCCACGCTATGACAGTCACCCTGGATATGTGGTGACCAACACCTTGCAGCAGTCCAGATGGGGGACAGAGGAGCGGAATCAGCATTCCCCCTTCCAACATGGCTCCTGCTTCAGCCTCGAGATAACTGTCCAGAGGGACTTCTTCCAGGTCACCCAAACCCTCCCCTACTATAGCAAATGGAGGATACAGATGTAGGATCTTAATTTGAGCCAGTTTGTTACAGCAGGAAAATAATCCTGCATTCACAGGAAATGTTAATTATTATATGGATTATAATTAATGGGGTTGATACATTTTTTGTTTTAAAGGGGAAATTACAAACGTTAGAAGCCTTTTTAAACCTTGAATACACAAAAAGTCAGCATTTCCTGTTGGCAGGAAAAGTCTCATCAACAAAAGAGTGATCAAATTAAGAACCTACATCTGTACATTCCGACTACAGAACAACCTTTTCAGTCTGTCATTGTAAAATATATCATTTCCTGTTTTATATAAATGACTGTAAAATATTATGCTTACGGAGCTCCCACATGATTTTAATGAAGTCAGTGACTCATAATCTTTTGTATTTTTTATTTAACCTTTATTTAACTAGGCAAGTCAATTAAGAACAAATTTTTATTTAGAATGACGGCCTACCCCGGCCAAACCCTAACCCGGACGACGCTGGGCCAATTGTGCGCCGTCCTATGGGACTCCAAATCACGGGCGGTTGTGATACACCCTGGAACCCAAACAGGGGTCTGTAGTGACACCTCTAGCACTGAGATGCAGTGCCTTTGACAGCTGCGCCCCTCGGGAGCCCATGGTGTTTCACTCTTGTTTAATTGAAATTATATGTTATGTATTCTATTTATATTATATTTTACTGTGTGACTCAATTTATTCTAGTCTGTTTAGGAGTTAAAATGGATTTCAATTCATGGGTTGGAAAAAAACTTGAATAGTTGTGAGTGACACTTGTTCTCTCACTCACTGTCCTCAGGTCCATAATGACTCTGCTCATGCTCGTTCTCTGTTCTCTGTCTTCAGTTGAAAGTGAATGGGAACCATTTCATGACCTTCAAGCACCGTATCCCGTTTTACTCAGTGGACACCATCTCAGCCGAGGGGAAAGTGGAGTTGACCTCCATCGTCTTCCAGAACCCTGCGGTGAGTAGTACCTAACATATTAATTAGATGGACAGAGAATTTGAAGACAGTTCAACTGATTGAAAGTGATTTTATGTCCTTCAGCCCACCTTTCCTGCACAGCCAGGATTTCCGGCACAACCTGGATTCCCTTCTTATCCGGGATTTCCGGCCCAGCCAGGATTCCCTTCTTATCCGGGATTTCCGGGACAACCAGGATTCCCTTATCCAGGATTTCCCGCACAACCAGGACATCCAGTGAGTTAATCTGGATCTGAATCAATAATGATAATTTATTGGCCAACCAGTTCTTGGTTATCGAACTCATAAAATTTTTTTTTGTCAGATCTGTGATTTGTATTCCTTTCACTGTCTTTCAGATTTTAGTTATCTTTCAGTCAACTGGGTTAGACATCTCACTATGGGACATCCCTATTTTGTGGGTCATTGGTGGAAGCATTATTCAAATCACGCCTAACAGCATAATCAGAGTCACTCCTAACAGGCCAATCAGAGCTTTGTGGGTGTACGCCCGAGTGTCTATATAACACCCTGCACTGCTCTGGTTTCCTCATTCTTCGAGTCTATTTGGTTACTATCTGGTTACTAGTCTTAAAGCAGCTTCATTCAGAAAACTAGCTCTCAACTTAACTGTTCCTTTTGGTGTGGGTTACCACCCCAACCCAAAGCGTTGAATGGCTTATTTTCAGGAATTCTGCTAACTTCATCTTCACTTAACAGAGTGAAGTTACCTCGGTTAGCTTGTTAGCAGTGTTTTTTTGTTGTCGTCTAGCTACAGTAGACCTGTTGCCTGGCCTACACACCTTTCGCGTTGTTAGCTATTTAGCTCCACTGCTTTAACATCTCACTAATAGCAGGTTCCCACAAATTTTAGCTAGTCCCATCGCAATTGTAGCTAGTTACCTTCACACAGGAGATATCTAAGGTTTGCCTTTGAGTGCATAGCCTACGAATATCTCACCTTACCATTCAGTCTGTCCCTTGCCCCACTGACGGACACTCTGGCTCAGGCAGCGGAGCACACAGCCTAGCTGTTGTTGCACATGCTCGCTCTAGGCTTCAGGATGAATCGTGCCAAAAGCTTGCTCTTACCGATCCAGCAGAAAATATTTTTGGGAGGAGAGCGATGGCTTTTCGCCACTGCCTCTGTGTTTTGCCCGGCAACATCAGTCACGTACTGACACAGCGTATCACATTTAACAAACCAAACATTCAAATATTGTTTTAGAAGGTAAAGTAAAAACCCAAACCAGTCCGTCCATCAATACAGGTATATTGTTAAAATACGTTATACTGCCCAGGGCGAAATATTCCACCCACATTCCGAGCTGATGGATCTCTGGGCCTGGCCCATGAGAAGTCCAATTTAGACTCGGTGGGCTTGCCTCCAAACGTGGTTGCCACAATTCAGAGCGCCAGAGCCCCTTCTACAAGAGGTCTTTACGACATGAAGTGGTGGGTATTCGAGAGGTGGTGTGAGAGACGTGAGTTGGTCCCCTTTCAGTGTTACTTTCCTGCCGTTCTCTTCTTCCTACAGGAATTTCTCGACAAGGGCAAAGCCTTTTCCACCGTTAAGGTCTACTTGGCGGCGATATTAGCCTGCCATGTAGGACTAGGTGAGATGACGATCGGGGCTCACCCCCTGGTTCGTAGTTTTATCAAGGGAGCGCGTGGTCTCCATCCGGTCTCCAAGCCACTTGCACCATCATGGGACTTGGCGCTGGTTCTGGATGCACTTACAGGCAATCACTTTTAACCCCCGGAGAAGTGGATCTTAAGACTCTGTCTTATAAGAAGGCCCTGTTGCTCGCCTTGGCCAAGCACGTTAGCGACCTTCATGCGCTCTCAGTTCACCCTTCATACACTCAGTTTGCCCCCAACTTCTCCAAGGTTAGGATACGTGCTAACGCCACGTTCATTCCTAAGGTCATTCCCATGACCTATAGTAGTCAAGCTACTGACCTCTTTCCCTTCCACCCTCAGCCTTTATCTCCTCCAGAGCAGCGGCATCTTAACACGTAGTGTCTGGTGCGCGCACTGCGCATCTACATGGACAGGATTAGGCCATTCCGGAATTGTGACCAACTGTTTCTTTGCTTTGCCACCCAGCTCAGGGCAGGGCTTGGTCCAAACAACGCCTCTTCCATTGGGTAATGGAGGCTATCGCCAAGGCGTACAGTTATCCGGGATTGCAGTCTCCACTGGGTGTCCGGGCACATTCCACTAGAGGAATTGCCACGTCATGGGCACTGTTCAGAGGCATCTCCGGCTAGTTGGGCTAGTCATTACTGCACCCTCCCTGGCACACACAGTCATTGGTGCTGGAGCTGAGTAGTATGGATCAGATACATTACCATGACCCACAACAGGCTTCTCAGGAAACGGGCTATTGGCAATCGGGGTGTTTTGCAAGTGTCCCATAGTGAGATGTCGAACCGAGTCGACTGAAAGATAAATTTGGGTTACGATATGTATTCCCAGGTTTCTGAAGGAGATGAGGGAGACATCTCACCATCATCTTGCACAGTGCAGGGTGTTATATAGACATGAGGAGCGTACACCCACAAAGTTCATATTGGCCTGTTAGGCGTGATTGAATAAGGCTTCAACCAATGACCCGCAAACGAGGGCGTGTCACATAGTGATACGTCTCCCTCATCTCCTTCACTGAATCGTTTTATGCTTCGTAGTCCTGATGCTTCCTGTGATGGGGTATTTTAAGATCACTAAAGTTCATATTTGTATAGTGTGATCTACTTCCTCTTTCTGTACACTGACTGTATCGTTGTGTGAGTGTAACGACCTGTCATTGTCTTTAGGCAGATTGTGACAGAGTTACAGTAAATATACAGTAACCTGTTTACAGGGAAATGTAGTACTGTAATCAACGTGCTGTCAAGATCCCCCTCTCCTGTTGCTTGTCACAGGCCCCTCTATATGTCCAGCCACCATTCTTTGTAAATGATCTTCTACTTTCTTGTACTGTAGTGCTGCTGAGCAAATTTAGTTAGTTCTATCGCATCAACGTCTATTGGTCATAATGAGTGATTCATTCAAATCTTCCATTTTCATCCAGGCTGTTCCATACAAGAACATGATCAATGGAGGACTCCACCCTGGACGCACCATCAACATCCAGGGAGTGGTTAACCCCAATGCCAATAGGTCTGATCCTGCCTTATTGTCTTTACAGTAAAGGAGAACAACAGTGGGAAATACACTTCCCCTGGAGTTACAATATAAAATCCTATATATATTTGAATGAAAAAAAAGCATAAAAGAACTTTGGCAATTCTAGTTCACCTCATTTCCATTGTATTGCAAGTGTGTCAATGAGCCCTTGGCTTAGACACTTAACTTGCCTAGTTAAATAAAGGTTCAAATTAAAAATAAATAGAAAGAGGTAGGCCAACAAAACATCCTGGAGGGTGCAACAATAGCAGTTCTCCTGTCATGGTTTTTCCCCGACACTTATCCTTTCCCCCTTGCCTATAGGTTCCACGTTAACCTACTGTTCAACTCTGGGATTGCGCTGCACTTCAACCCCCGATTTGACGAGACCCTAGTGGTACGCAACAGCAAGCTGAGAGACCAGTGGGGAAAGGAGGAGCGCTCTGGTGGAATGCCCTTCCACAAGGGCCAGTCTTTCACGGTAACTAGCCACCAGGAACCATCCACTTTTATCTAAGGCTGCCGTTACACAACGCACCTTGTATACAATCTCAGTTTCAAGGGTGAATAATTATTTATTGTTTCAGCACCAAGCATACCACTTATCTTTCTGTCTAGCTAAGCCCTTTCCTGATACTGATTTCCTTTCTGGTTTAGTCACTTAGTCTGTGGCATGATGTTCATTAGAGAGATGATCCACATTAAAGATGCTGGATTGTTTCTCTCTTTATATCAGACTGAGTACTAATATGGCTAGTTTGGTCTTTTCAGCTGTCTATTTACTGTGAGGATCAGTGCTACAAGATAGTGGTCAACGGGAATCAGACGAGCACCTACAAACACCGCCACACCCTCCTCCAGCAGGTCAACATCCTGGAGGTGGATGGAGACCTCAGTTTGACCTCTGTGATGGTTTAGTGCTGTGGGTCACAACTGTCTTCGGTGACCTAGCCACTTGTTTCATTTTGTGTCACCTCTGACCCAAACCACTTGTATTTTTTGATCTCTTCTTGCTACGATAAAAATGACATGAACTTAGTTTTTTTACTGCTTGCCAGGCCTGTTAGATTATCTCACTTGCAAATGTATTATTAGTGAGTGCTGTGCCATCGACTTCAAGGATGAGAAATGTGTTCCTGTTTGTTATAAATCACAGTAGAAAGCCATTAGAAATCACATTGATTGCTTTAGCCATTTCTTCTGTAGCGCTAGACAAATTCTTAAATCATTATTATTTTGTGATATAATGCCAGACCTGACGTTACCTATCATGAGAAGTACCCTGAGGACAGTGCCTGGTAATTCCATATGTAGCCTTGTTCATCACCAGTAGTCTCTATACTCTTTTCTATAAACATTTTAAGATATATATAGTGTGTGCTTTCAATTTTAAAAAAAAATATATATTTCAAATGTGAAACATTTTGGAGTGAGACTGGTTATGCCTCTAAATCAGGGCTCTCCAACCCTGTTCCTGGAGAGCTACTGTCCTGTAGGTTTTCACTAGCACACCTGATTCTAATAATTAGCTGGTTGATTAACTGAACCAGGTTAGTTCCTGGGGTTGGAGCGAAATCCTACAGGAGGGTAGGGCTCCAGGAACAGGTTTGGAGATAACTGTGCTAAAGCCTTGTTCACACTGCAGGCCTTAATGCTGAAATCAGTTCTATTTTTTAAATCCGTATTGGAATACTGACTGTCCAAACAGCAAGTTACAAGTGACCAAATAGGATTTGTGTGTGTTCAGACAGTAGTGATTTGCTGACATGTGACCGTTCCTGGTGTAAAAACAATTTCCTATCCCGGAGCTCGAGTAAATTACATTACTAAGCTGCTCCCGATTGTACTATGTCAGGACATGGACATCGATTCTATCGTAGTCCATGTGGGTTTTAATGACATTATGAAGGGCAGCTCTGAACAGTTGAAACTGGATTTTAAAGAGCTGATTGACTCTCTGCTAGACACTAACAAAAGACCCATCATATCTGGCTCTGTGTCCTCTCTGAATCGTGGCATTGAACGCTTTAGCAGGATTCTTTCTCTTCACAACTGGCTACGTGATTATTGCAGCTCAATGGGTGTAACTTTTGTTGACAATTTCAGTACCTTTTGGAAACTAAACATGTTTTATAAGGAGGATGGGAGACACCCAAATCATTTGGGTTCCTGGATCCTTTCACAGCATTATAAGGCTGCATTGAGACAATCAGGGTTGGGGAGTAACAATTACAAAAAACAGTAACTAAATATTGTAATTAGATACTTAAAAAAAACTAGATTACTTTGAGGATGTTAGTGAAATAATTTATCTTTGACACTTCTGTTTTCTCAATGACATTCAAATCAGCATTGAAAAAAGGCACACGTTTAAGTTTGTTCCACCTGAGTGAATCTGACCACAAGTCAGAGACCACTATGGTGACACCAAATGTGGTTTATGGATTGCGGGAAAGGAGCAGGCTTTTGTAGGCTACAGTCCAAGCTATGTTTTCCAATGGTGCCACTGCTGTCGGCATCCAAAGATTTTCCAATTTGAATAAACGCTTGGATGTGAAGATGACAGCAGTGTAGTCTACGGCGATACGGATATCACCTATTATTGATAACTACATAGCGCATTGATGTGAATCACACTGCTGCTCTCTCATTTATCTATTTGCATTTTACGGATTGTGTTTGTTGTGGGTGGCTGTTCACAAATGTAAATGTGTATTTGAACCCAATAATGGTTGAATTCAAGAAGTTTAAGTTGCCTATCAATCATTGTGTTTGAAACCAGCGAACAACCAGTGAAACATCCGCTCTTGCAAATCAAATCAAAGTTTATCTGTCACGTGCGCCTATTACAACAGGTGTAGACCTTACAGTGAAATGCTTACTTACAAGCCCTAACCTACAGTACAATTTAAGAAAATAGGTATTAGGTAAACAATAGATAAGTAAATAAATAAAAACAGTAAAATGACAGTGAAAATAACAGTAGCGAGGTGATATATAGGTGGTGCCTGTACAGAGTCAATGTGCGGGAGCACCGGTTAGTCTAGCTAATTGAGGTAATACAGTGCCTTGCAGAAGTATTCACCCCCCTTGGCATTTTTCCTATTTTGTTGCATTACAACCTGTAATTTAAATATATTTTTATTTGGACTTCATGTAATGGACATACACAAAATAGTCCAAATTGGTGAAGTGAAATTTAAAAAATAACTTGTTTAAAAAAAATGTAACAAAATTTAAACGTAAAAGTGATGCGTGCATATGTATTCACCCCTTTTGCTATGAAGCCCCTAAATAAGATCTGGTGCAACCAATTACCTTCAGAAGTCACACAATTAGTTAAATAAAGTCCACCTGTGTGCAATCTAAGTGTCACATGATCTGTCATGTAGATATACACCTGTTCTGAAAGGCCCCAGAGTCTGCAACACCACTAAGCAAGGGCACCACCAAGCAAGCGGCACCATGAAGACCAAGGAGCTCTCCAAACAGGTCAGAGACAAAGTTGTGGAGAAGTACATATCAGGGTTGGGTTATACAAAAATATCAGAAACTTTGAACATCCCACGGAGCACCATTAAATCCATTATTAAAAAATTTAAAGAATATGGCACCACAACAAACCTGCCAAGAGAGGGACGCCCACCAAAACTCACAGACCAGTCAAGGAGGGCATTAATCAGAGAGGCAACAAAGAGACCAAAGATAACCCTGAAGGAGCTGCAAAGCTCCACACATTTGATGTCCGCCAAAGGCATGTGGGAGACTCCCCAAACATATGGAAGAAGGTACTCTGGTTAGATGAGACTAAAATTGAGCTTTATGGCCATCAAGGAAAACGCTATGTCTGGTGCAAACCCAACACCTCTCATCACCCCAAGAACACCATCCCCACAGTGAAGCATGGTGATGGCAGCATCATGCTGTGGGTTTGTTTTTCCTCGGCAGGGACTGGGAAACTGGTCAGAATTGAAGGAATGTTGGATGGCGCTAAATACAGGGAAATTCTTGAGGGAAACCTTTTTTCAGTCTTCAAGAGATTTGAGACTGGGACGGAGGTTCACCTTCCAGCAGGACAATGACCCTAAGCATACTGCTGAAGCAACACTTGATTGGTTTAAGGGGAAGCATTTAAATGTCTTGGAATGGCCTAGTCAAAGCCCAGACCTCAATCCAAATGAGAATCTGTGGAATGACTTAAAGATTGCTGTAACCAGTGGAACCCATCCAACTTGAAGGAGCTTGAGCAGTTTTGCCTTGAAGAATGGGAAAAAATCCCAGTGGCTAGATGTGCCAAGCTTCTGGAGACATACCCCAAGAGACTTGCAGCTGTAATTGCTGCAAAAGATGGCTCTACAAAGTATTGACTTTGCAATATGTCTTGTTTGTTTCACACAAAAAAACATTTTGCATCTTCAAAGTGGTAGGCATGTTGTGTTAAGCAAATGATACAAACCCCCCCCAAAAGCCATTTTAATTCCAGGTTGTAAGGCAACAAAATAGGAAAAATGTCAAGGGGGTGAATACTTTCTCAAGCCACTGTATGTACATGTAGGTGTAGTTAAAGTGACTATGCATAGATGATAAATAGAGTAGCAGCAGTGTAAAAGAGGGGTTGGTGGGACACAATGCAAATTGTCCAAGTAGCCGATGTGTTGGAGCACCAGTTAGTCGGGCTAATTGAGGTAATATTGTTGAACTTGGGTCCAACATTTTGGACCCAAGTTAAGGCTCACCCTTTTTCCTCCAAACATAACAATGGTCATTCTGGCCAAACAGTTCTATTTGTGTTTCATCAGACGACGACATTTCTCCAAAAAGTACGATCTTTGTCCTCATGTGCAGTTGCAAACCGTAGTCTGGCTTTTTTATGGCAGTTTTGGAGCAGTGGCTTCTTCCTTGCTGAGCGGAGTGTTCATCTCTAGGAGACAGAACACGTCTCCTCCTTCCTGAGCGGTATGACGGCTGCGTGGTCCCATGGTGTTTATACTTGCATACTATTTTTGTACAGATGAACGTGGTACCTTCAGGCATTTGGAAATTGCTCCCAAGGATGAACCAGACTTGTGGAGGTACAATTTTTTTTTGAGGTCTTGGCTGATTTCTTTTGACTTTCCCATGATGTCAAGCAAAGAGGCACTGAGTTTGAAGGTAGGCCTTGAAATACATCCACAGGTACACCTCCAAATGACTGAAATGATGTCAATTAGCCTATCAGAAGCTTCTAAAGCCATGACATCATTTTCTGGAATTTTCCAAGCTGTTTAAAGGCACAGTCAACTTAGTGTATGTAAACGTCTGATCCATGAGTTTAAATGTATTTGGCTAAGGTGTATGTAAACTTCTGGCTTCAACTGTAGATGACCAGCAGGGTCAAATAATAATAATCACAGTAGTTGTCAAGGGTGCAACAGGTCAGCACCTCAGGAGTAAATGTCAGTTGGCTTTTCATAGCCGATCATTCTCAGTATCTCTACTGCTCCTGCTGTCTCTAGAGAGTTGAAAACAGCAGGTCTGGGACAAGGTAGCACGTCCAGTGAACAGGTCAGGGTTCCATAGCCGCAGGCAGAACAGTTGAAACTGGAGCAGCAGCACAATCAGGTGGACTGGGGACAGCAAGGAGTCATCCGGCCAGGTAGTCCTGAGGCATGGTCCTAGGGCTCAGGTCGAGAGAGGTCAAGAGAGGTAGAGAGAGAGACCGGAAAAGACAGGAGAAATACTCCAGATATAACAGACTAACCCTAGCCCCCGGACACAAACTATTGCTGCATAAATACTGGAGGCTGAGACAGGAGGGGTCGGTAGACACTGTGGCCCTGTCCGACGATACCCCCGGACAGGGCCAAACAGGCCGGATATAACCACACCCACTTTGCCAAGGCACAGCCCCCACACCACTAGAGGGATATCTTCAACCACCAACTTACTATCCTGAGACAAGACCGAGTATAGCCCACGATCTCCACCATGCCACAAACCCAAGGGGGGGCGCCAACCCGGACAGAAAGATCACGTCAGTGACTCAACGCACTCAAGTGACACACCCCTCCTAGGGACGGCATGGAAGAGCACCAGTAAGCCAGTGACTCAGCCCCTGTAATAAGGTTTGAGACAGATAATCCCAGTGGAGAGAGGGGTACCTGCCAAGCAGAGACAGCAAGGGTGGTTCGTTGTTCCAGTGCCTTTCCGTTCACCTTCACACTCCTGGGCCAGACTACACTCAATCATAGGACCTACTGAAGAGATGAGTCTTCAATAAAGACTTAAAGGTCGAGACCGAGTCTGCGTCTTTCACATGGATAGGCAGACCATTCCATAAAAATTGAGCTCTTTTGGAGAAAGCCCTGCCTCCAGCTGTTTGCTTAGAAATTCTAGGGACAGTAAGGAGCCCTGTGTCTTGTGACAAACAACATTATGAATCAGTTACGGATCAATCAAGATAATAAAGTAAACTATAGTAGTTGACGCATAAAGCATCATTTTAAAAGCGAGATTTACCGGTAGGTATCTACGGCAGGACCAAATCGGTAAGATATGTAGGAGCAAGCCCATGTAATGCTTTGTAGGTTAGCAGTAAAACCTTGAAATCAGCCCTAGCCTTAACAGGAAGCCAGTGTAGAGAGGCTAGCACTGGAGTAATATGATCACATTTTTGGGTTCTAGTCAAGATTCTAGCAGCCGTGTTTAGCACTAACTGAAGTTTATTTAGTGCTTTATCCAGGTAGCCGGAAAATAGAGCAGTGCAGTAGTCTAACCTGGAAGTGACAAAAGTATGGATACATTTTTCTGCATCATTTTTGGACAGAAAGTTTCTTATTTTTGCAATGTTACGTAGATGGAAAAAAGCTGTCCTTGAAACAGTCTTGATATGTTCGTCAAAAGAGAGAACAGGGTCCAGAGTAACGCCGAGGTCCTTCACAGTTTTATTTGAGACGACTGTACAACCATCAAGATTAATTGACAGATTAAACAGAAGATCTCTTTGTTCTCAGCTTTTTTCCATCCACGTAACATTGCAAAAATAAGAAACTTTCTGTCCAAAATGGGTTTTCGGCCAATGTCTGGAATGAATTGCAAAAATCACTGAAGCTGGAGACTTATATCTCCCTCACTAACTTTAAGCATCAGCTGTCAGAGCAGCTTACCGATAACTTGTAATTATTTTGCCACTATGGTCCATTTATTGCCTTACCTCCCTAATCTTCCTACATTTGCACACACTGTTTATAGATTTTTCTATTGTGTTATTGACTGTTTGTTTATCTCATGTGTAACTCTGTGTTGTTGTTTTTGTCGCACTGCTTTGCTTTATCTTGGCCAGGTCGCAGTTGAAAAATGAGAACTTGTTCTCAACTGGCCTACCTGGTTAAATAAAGGTGAAATCATTTAAAAAAAAATGTTTCTTGGAACCTAGAACTAGCATCTCTGTTCTGTCCGAGTTTTTAAAAGTAGAACATTTTCCACCATCCACTTCCTTATGTCTGAAACACAGGCTTCCAGGGAGGGCAATTTTGGGGCTTCACCATGTTTCGTCGAAATGTACAGCTGTGTGTCGTCCGCATAGCAGTGAAAGTTAACATTATGTTTCTGAATGATATCACCAAGAGGTAAAATATATTGTGAAAACAATAGTGGTCCTAAAACGGAGCCTTGAGGAACACCGACATTTACAATTGATTTGTCAGAGGACAAACCATCTACAGAGACAAACTGATATCCTTCCGACAGATACGATCTAAACCAGGCCAGAACTTGTCCATGTAGACCAATTTGGGTTTCCAATCTCTCCAAAAGAATGCGGTGATCGATGGTATCAAAAGCAGCGCTAAGGTCTAGAAGCATGAGGACAGATGCAGAGCCTCGGTCTGGCGCCATTAAAAGGTCATTTACCACCTTCACAAGTGCAGTCTCAGTGCTATGATGGGGTCTAAAACCAGACTGAAGCGGTTCGTATACATTGTCTTCATGAAGGCAGTGAGTTGCTGTGCAACAGCTTTTTCAAAACATTTTAAGAGGAATGTTTTAGACCGATAGTTTTTATATTTTCTTGGTCAAGGTTTGGCTTTTTCAAGAGACGTTTTATTACTGTCACTTTTAGTGAGTTTGGTACACATCCGGTGGATAGAGAGCCGTTTATTATGTTCAACATAGGAGGGCCAAGCACAGGAAGCAGCTCTTTCTATAGTTTAGTGGGAATAGGGTCCAGTATGCAGCTTGAAGGTTTAGAGGCCATGATTTATTTTCATCAATGTGTCAAGAGATATAGTATTAAAAAACTTGAGTGTCTCTCTTGATCAACTGAGCTTTGGAGGAATACGTAGATTTAAAGAGGAGTCCGTAATTTGCTTTCTAATGATCATTATCTTTTCGTCAAAGAAGTTCATGAATTTCTCACTGCTGAAGTGAAATCCATCCTCTCGTAGGGAATGCTGCTTTTTAGTTAACTTTGGCGACAGTATCATAAATTTATTTTGGATTGTTCTTATTTTCCTCAATTAAGTTGGAAAAATAGGATGATTGGGCAGCAGTGAGGGCTCTTCGACACTGCATGGTACTGTCTTTCCAAGCGAGTCAGAAGCCTTCCAATTTGGTATAGCACCATGTCCGTTCAAATTTTGTGGAAGCTTGCTTCAGAGCTCAGATATTTTCTGTATACCAGGGAGCTAGTTTCTTATGACAAAATGTTTTTAGTTTTTATGGGTGCGACTGCATCTAGGGTATTGCACAAGGTTAAATTGAGTTACTCAGTTAGGTGGTTAACTGATTTTTGGACTCTGACGTCCTTGGGTAGGTGGAGGGAGTCTGGAAGGGCATCTCGGAATCTTTGGGTTGTCTGAGAATTTATAGCACAGCTTTTGATGATCCTTGGATGGGGTCTGAGCAGATTTTTTGTTGCGATTGCAAGCGTAATAAAATGGTGGCTCGATAGTCCAGGATTATGAAGAAAAACATTAAGATCCACAACATTTATTCCACGGGACAAAACTAGATCCATACTGTGGCAGTGAGTAGGTCCGGAGACATGTTGGACAAAACACACTGAGTCGATGATGGCTCCGAAAGCCTTTTGGAGTGGGTCAGTGGACTTTTCCATGTGAATATTAAAGTCACCAAAAATTTGAATATTATCTGCCATGACTACAAGGTCTGATAGGAATTCAGGGAACTCAGTGAGGAACGCTGTATAGGCCTGTAAACAGTAGCTATAAAAAGTGATTGAGTAGGCTGCATAGATTTCATGACTAGAAGCTCAAAAGATGAAAACGCAGTTTTCTTTTTTTGTAAATTGAAATTTGCTATCGTGAATGTTAGCAACACCTCTGCCTTTGCGGGATGCGCGGGGGATATGGTCACTAGTGTAACCATGAAGTGAGGCTTCATTTAACACAGTAATGAGGAGTAAACAGACGCTGCACTTGACACATTTATGTAATTGCTTATTGCAGTTACTAATAAGCATGCACCCATTAAGAAAATCACTATAAAAACTGTTAAATCCCTGTGGATTGATGAGGAATTGAACAATTGTATGGTTGAGATAGATGAGGCAAAATGAATGGCAAATAAGTCTGGCTGCACAAACGATTGGCATTGCACATTGAGAAATCATGTGACTAAACTGAATAAAAATAAAATACACTATGAAACAAATATAAATGACATAAAGAATGAGAGTGAAAAGCTTTGGAGCACCTTCAATGACATTTTGGGAAAAAGGCCAACTCAGCTCCATCATTCATTGAATCAGATGGCTCATTCATTACAAAACGACTGATATTGCTAACTACTTTAATGATTTTTTTCATTGGCAAGATTAGCACATTTAGGCATGACATGCCAGCAACAAACGCTGACACTACACATCCAAGTATATCTGACCAAATTATGAAAGACAAGAATTGTAATTTGGAGTGTGGAAGAGGTGAAAATGTTTATTGTTGTATATCAACAATGACAAGCCACCAGGGTCTGACAACTTAGGTGGAAAATTACTGAGGATAATAGTGAACGATATTGCAACTCCTATTTGCCATATCTTCAATTTAAGCCTACTAGAGAGCGTGTGCCCTCAGGCCTGGAGGGAAGCAAAAGTCAATACACTACCTAAGAATAGTAAAGTCCCCTTTACTGGCTCAAATAGCCAACCAATCAGCCTGTTACCAA